>NC_056734.1:498761897-498939566 GCF_019279795.1 Protopterus annectens
AAAGAAAGATGGAGATAAAGGACTCCTTTAAAGAGATGCTTCTTAGTCTGCTAGTGTTGAGCAACAACTCTGTCCTACATAAAGTCATGATGAGCAGAAATAGGTGAAATATGAACCCGTCCTAAGAACTAAGTTCCAAATCATACAATATCCAAGATAAGCCAGGATAATCTGGAAGGAAACCATATACCTGAACCAATGCAGTAATGTAAATGAATATGCACGTCCAGCATAACCATCTCAAACAAAGTAAATTACTACATATAGAACTATGTTCTTGAAACAGTCAGTTTTTCAGGTGGAGGCTAAAAAGGTACCTGATCAGACCACGTACCAGATAAGCGAAATAAAAAAGTAAATAAAAACAAAACTGGCTGATAACAGGTAATGTTCCACCTAAATAGAGAACTTATTCCACTTTGTAGTGCAAATCTGCCTAGTAGAAGGAAGGCTTCCTGGTGCCATTAATCACGTGACACCCTTGGTGGAAAATACAGCAGGGTGGCAGGATCTACACTAAAATGCCAGCCCTAAGGATGAGGTGGATATCATGCTCCCTGTAGGAAAGCCCCTTGATTACACAAGAGTTTCTTGTAATATCAGGGTCAAGACAGCCAAAAGCCACACTCATTAGTCAACATGCAGTGATAAGAATTAGCTCTTGTCCTCCCTTTCATAAAAATGCAATGTGTTATTGACACCGTGAGACTAGTAGGAAGGCATACGAATCTCCTTGTCTCAGGATAAAGTGCATTTATAGTAAACTCCTTTGTGCACCAAGCAGAAGAGGGTGAAAGTACAGTTGTGTACACCTACCATAAATGTAGATGTTCGAGTGTCTTCACTGTTGCAGTCATGACTGTAGGGTTCACCCCTGCCGGCAAGCAGCCCTCGGTTGGTCAGAATCCCAAAGTCTGGGTCCGTCGTCGGCTGTTCAACCATGCTCCCTGACGTCAGAGCACCAGGAGTACAAAGCTGACAGCTGACGCCATCTTCTCCAGTTTTTCTTGCCCCAGATGTCAGGAGTCCCAAAATGAAAAAGGTTCCATAACCTTTGCAAATACACCTCAGAAGAATGGTGAAAAAAGGAACTACACAAAAGTAAAACTAAGATGGGACAGGAGGGAGGGAAACACAGACTGCAACAGTGAAGACACTCGAACATCTACATTTATGGTAGGTGTACACAACTGTACTATGTTCATCGTGTTTCACTGTTGCAGTCATGACTGTAGGGTAAAATCCCAAAGCTGAAAGAAAGGGAGGTGGTCATAAAGAAGAAGGGGCGGCTAGAAGACCCTGCAAAACTGCAGAGGCAAAGCCTGCCCTAGACTTAGAGTAGAGAGGTAGATTGTAGTGCTTAGAAAAAGTATGCACTGAACTCCAAGTTGCAGCTTCCAAAATGTCTTTGGTAGGAACTCCCCTGAGGAAGGCCGCAGAAGTGGCAGCCGCTCTGGTGGAATGAGTCCGTATACTCCCTGGGATTTACTTTCCATGGTGTGAATAACAAAATCTGATTCCATGAGCAATCCATTTAGAAATGGTCTGTTTTGAAATGGCTTTACCTTGGGAACTCGAGGCATATGAAACAAACAATTGTTCTGATTTTCTGATGTCCTTGGTTCTGTCCAAGTAAAAACGTAGTTGTCTGTGTACATCCAAGGAATGTAAGATCCTTTCCCCTTTATTTTGAGGAGTGGGGAAAAAGGTTGGCAAGTGGATAGTTTGATTTAAAGCCACTTTGGAAACCACCTTAGGCATGAAGGTAGGATTAGTCCTCAAAGATACCCTGTCTTGATGAAAAATAATATAAGGTTCCACAGCCATAAGAGCTTGTAACTCTGAAACTCTCCTGGCAGAGGTTAAGGCTAACAAGATAGCTGTCTTCCAAGATAAAAACTTGATGTCAGAAGAGGCAGCAGGCTCAAAAGGAGGCAAGGTTAGTTTTTCCAAAACATAGTTGAGATACCAAGCAGGAATGGGAGGAGATCTAGGAGGTCTTCAGTTCTTAGCTCCTCTGAGAAACTGTCTCATGAGCTGGTGGGAAAAGATGGGAGGGTCTGTATTATAATGAGCAGAAATAGCAGAGGCATGTATCTTAATGGAAGAGAAAGAGAGACCCTTATGTAAGAGATCTGTCAAGTAAAGTAAAATTAAGGTACTGTTAGGAAGAAGAGGATCAGAATCCTGAGCCTGCATCCAGGAACAAAATCTTTTCCATTTTCCTGCATAAGATTTTCTAGTGCTAGGACGTCTGGCTTCTAAAATGACATCCATAACCTGCTTGGGTAGGAAAGAAGAAATCAAAGGCCCTGGATTAACCAGGCTGAGAGTTCTGACATGAGAGTGTAGAACCTGACCCTGATGTTGGGACAGAAGGTTCGGAGACTGAGGTAAAACCCAAGGGGGGTTCAGACATAGGTTCTTTAGAGTTGGATACCAAAACTGCCGAGGCCAATTTGGAGCTAGCAAGATTATCATCTTGGGCTTGTCCTGTTTTATCTTCAATAAGACCCATGGAAGAAGAGGAAGAGGCGGAAAGGCATATCCCGAGAGGTTCCTCCAACTGAATGACACGGCATCCACTTTCCAAGCTTCTCTGTGGAAAGTCCTGGTGCAAAAATTCTGTAGTTGATGATTGAGATGGGATGCAAAGAGGTCTATGTGAGGACATCCCCAGACTGCTGTTATCATCCTGAATATTTTGGTATCCAGCATCCACTCGTGTGGATCCGAAAGGTTTCTGCTCAGACTGTCTGCCAGGAAGTTTTGTTTCCCTGGCAGAAACTGAGCTTGAAGATCCAGATTGCAAGCTAGAGCTGTGTTCCATAGATCCATGGCTAGTCTGCAAAGGGGGTTGGAATGAGATCCCCCTTGCTTGTTTATGTACCACATAACTGTGGTGTTGTCTGTCCGTATTAGTAGTTGTCCTGGTTGTAAAAGATTCCTGAAGGCCAATAGAGCTTTCTGAACGGCTAACATTTCCTTTAAATTGATATGCAGGTGCTTCTGCATAACTTACTTTATCACAACTTTTTTATCCATTCTTGACATACATGCTCCTGAACGTACTATTAGAATGAAATCTAACACAGCCCCTTGGCTCTCCCATGAAACCAAAAACTTATCCTCAATAGAAATAAAGTCTGGGCCACTTGGAGAGCCCATAGAAAGAACCCTGATCTACTACATTTCCGCCAGCTTAAAAATCTAACTAAAAAGGCAATAATAACTGACAAAAAAAAAATTCTACTGCGAACTACAACAAACTCATCTTAACAATTCTAAACTTTTCTGGTCATCAGTTAATAGACTCCTCTCCCCAGGAACTTCCAAACACCTCCCCCACTTAATGCTGACCCTGATACCCCTCAACAAACTGCAGATGCTTTTAACTCTTTCTTCACTGAAACTATACAAGCTCTTGCTAAACAACTTAATGCCAACAACTTCCACCCAGCAAGTAACCTAACAAACTCTGCCTTTAAATTCTCTCTACAACCTATCTCTACATCTTACATATACAGACTCCTTCTCAAACTAAAACCTTGTACCCCCTCTGCTGATAAGCTCCCTTCACTTTTTCTTCAAAAGGCTGCCAAGGTTATCGTGATACCCTATATCTATTCTCATAAATAGGACAATCAAAGAAGGAACCATCCCAGATATCTGGAAGGTCTCTCACATTATCCCACTTCATAAAGGTGGAAACTCCATTGACTACTCTAACTATAGACCTATTGCTCTCTCCTCTAGCTAAAATTATAGAGAAATGTATCCATCATCAACTTGTACAATACCTCTCTCTTCACAACATAATTGCAAACTGTCAACATGGCTTTAGACCACATCACAGTACTACTACTGCCCTGCTGTCCTTTGTAGACACCATCAATCATAACCGTAACACCAACCTACTCTCTTCTGCCCTCTTCACTGACCTCTCTAAAGCATTCGATATGGTCAACCACTCTATTAATTAATACTCTTGAATCCCTCTCTTTTGATACCCCAGCCACTAAATGGTTCAGTTCCTATCTTACAAACAGAAAACAGGCAGTTCTCTGGGATAACCATATTTCTTCTCTTTTGCCTGTTTCTATCGGAGTTCCACAAGGCTCTATTCTTGGCCCACTTCTCTTTTCCCTCTTCATTAATGATCTCCAAACAATAATCCCTCAAGCAACCTGCATTCAATATGCAGATGATTCTACACTCATCTGCTCAGCATCCTCCACCCCAGAACTTATCTCTCTTACTCAAAAAACCTTTAACACTGTGGAAACATGGTTCTCCAGCCGGTTCCTCCTACTAAATGCTAAAAAAACCAAACTTCTCCTCTTCACCCCCACTTCCAGGAAGTCCCCCTTAAATTTCACCATCTCTTCTAACAGTGCCACTGTCATCTCACCTGACTCCACAACTAAACTTTTAGGTATTACCATTGACAACAACCTCTCTTTCAACCAACACATTAACAACACCATAAAACTAGTCAACAGAAAAATAGGGTCCTTATATCATATTAGACCATTTCTTACACCTACAACTAGAACTAGGATTGCTCACTCCCATCTTATATCTACTCTCCTTTATGCTTCACCCATTTTCACCAACCTCAAGAAAAACAAACTGGCAACCTGTTATAATAACATTGCCTGTTTTGCTACCGGTAACCCCTACAGAACCCATCACTGTCTCAACTTGAAACTACTAGGCTGGCTAGAGCTTCAGAACTTTCTTGCAATCCCTCAACTCACTATTGCCCATAAAACACTGTACCAACCAAATAACACCCCTATTCTCTCTCAACTCATAACCCTTTATAACAATCTTAACTCTCTCCGCTCTTCTAATAAACTCTTGGCTAGTTCTGTAAAAGCAAATAACACTGCTGGTGACTCTATTCACCAATTCAGTAGGTACAAAATGGAATTTGTTACCTAGGAACATAACAATGATCACATCATTGCCTCTTTTCAAAAAAAATATTAAACTGCACTTCCAAAATCACTGGCTTTGTCCCTGCAGTAAACCTGACTAACCTTTCACTTGTATTACGCAACTTTAATCCACCTCTTACTCATATGCGACTCTTTCCTCCACTTACCTTTCTTTTCTTATCTCACGTCATCTTACCATAGCTTCTTTGTTAACAGTCTTAACTTGATCTCATTTTCAAAACTCTTCCCTTCTTAACTTCTCCTTTTCTTATTACTCTCTTTGTCTTCTCCTTCTTAGCTCATTTCCTTTGTTACCTCTATCAAACTAGTATTTTTATCTTTGGGTAATTTTATTTTGGACTGTAACTGAGTTTAGTAACTAATTCATGTAGTAATAATTTTAAATTGTAGAGTGTTAGTTTTTTACTAATTTTTTTACTAATTCTAGTACTTTTACTTATGTTGGTTTAATGCCTTGGATTTACTTCTGTGGAGCTTTTCTCCCCGGGTCTCTACTGAAAATGGAAATATCTCCAGATAGACTAGCCCGGTCAACAAATGTAAAATAAATAAATAAAAATAATTCTGATCCTTTGTCCAAAGGCCCTGCAGACAGTTGCCCTGAAAATGGGCTCCCCAAGCATAATCCAAGGCGTCCGTGGTTAGAATCTGAGTGGCAGGAGGCAGATGGAAGGGTTTCCCTTTGTTTAGAGCACATGCCCTGGACCACCAAAGAAATTCCTTTTGAAGGCAAGGCAGGACGGAGATCAGTATGTCTAAACTGTGGCAATGCTGAGACCATACACTTTTTAGGTACCACTGTATTTTCCTCATGTGTAGTCTTGCATATGGTACGAGAAGGATGCAGGAGGCCATATAACCCAAAGCCTGCAGGAATTTCCTTGCAGATAGTTGAGATAAAGTTGCCAAGGTTTTGAAGGTTGAAGCCAGCTGCAATTGTTTTTCAGATGTCAGTAATGCCATCTGGGTTGTGGTGTTTAGAAGAGCACCCAGAAAAGTTATCTGATGTGATGGTGTCAAATTTGACTTTTTTATGTTTACAGAGAATCCCAGGAACTTGAGGAGGTTCTGTACAAATTCTAGATGCTGGAGTAAGACATCCTTGCTGTCTGCCTGAATTAGACAATCGTCCAGATAAGGGTAAATTTGAATTCCCCTTGAGTCTGCACTAAGCTACTGCTGGAGCCAGGCATTTGGTGAAGACCCTGGGCACAGTAGACAATCCAAAGGGCAGTGCAGAGAATTGAAAGTGCCTCGATCCGGCCTTGAACCTGAGGTAGTTTCTGCGATCCTGCCTGATGGGAATGTGTAAATATGCCTCCTTTAAATCCAAAGTTACCATCCATGCATCTTTGGACAGCATTGGAAGTAGCTGCTGTAGAGTGAGCATCTTGAATTTTGGTATCTCTAGAAAGGTGTTCAAGACCGACAGATCCAGAATGGGTCTCCATGAGTTTTGCTTCCTGGGGACTAGAAAGAGCCTTGAGTAAAAACCTTTTCCCATCTCTGAAAGTGGAACCAGTTCTATGGCAGTCATAGCCAAAAGAGCTTCCACCTGGTTTAAGGCCTCCGTCCATTGATGTTTTGGAAGGTCTGGCCATCCGCTTGGCCTTGGCAAGGTATGAAAATGGAATTTGTAACCTCTTAAAACCACATCCAAAACCCACTTGTCTTGGGTTATTTGAGTCCAATTTTGATAAAAAAGAGTGTTTTCCTCCGAGAGGGGCTTCCAGGCAAGAAGTTCCTGTAGCCCAACAGAGTGAGTCATTGAGTTTGTTTCCTTTGAGTTTGTGACCTGTCCTCTCCTCCCCTAGGGGTGGAAGCAGTCCACTGTCTTGGTCTATAAGAAGCTTGTGTTTGAGGCCTTCCTCTGAGCCGCCTATATCTACCCCTCTGAGGCATGTCTGAAGTGGGAAAGGACCAATTTTTTGAAGGCCAATTCCTGCTAAATCTAGGTGGCTGTACTTGTAAGAAATCTTTTAACTGTTTGCATGGATTTCGCCTTATCCTCCATCTTTTTAATCACCTCTTCAGCTTTTGATCCAAACAAAACATTATGCTGAACAGGAGCATCCAATAATTTAGCCTTTACTTGTTGAGGCAAATTTTGTTCCTTTAGCCATGCATGCCTTCTAATGACTGTGCCGGAGGCAGCAGCCCTAAAAGAAGCCTCCAAGGCATCAAATCCACAGTATAAACCATGCTTCCCAACTTGTTCAGTGGCATGCAATAAGTCATGTAATTCCTTATCATCTGCACAGGCAGAAATGGAAGTAAGCTTTTGTTTTAAAACAGACAAGAGAAATTTCTGGTATTTCAGCATATGAAACTGACAGTTTAAAGCCCTAATGGACAAAGTAGCAGAAGTGTACACTTTTTTGCCCCATCTTTCTAAGGATCGAGAATCCTTTTCAGTAGGAATAGGATTTTTGGCAGAAGCGGCCTTAACTCCCTTAGGATCCTGAGAAATGGTTTCAGGGTCCGCAGAAGGGTTCTTGTATAAAAACTGGTGGGAATCAGGAACCCTGTAATATCTATCAGGCTTAACAGGAGCAGGAGGAAAAGAGTCAGGGGTTAAGTTAGCCTCCGAAAAGGCATCATCCACAATATCCAAAACAGGAGGAATAGCCAGGGGTCTATGTTAGAAGAAAAGAAAATCCCTCAGTCTTTTCTTAGATTCCGAATACTCCTGTCCTCCCCAGTGGAAATGTTCCCTCATTTCATGCAAAGTTTCCCCAAAAGAGAAATCCTCAGGGGGAGAAGCTGAAGGAATAGCTTCCTCAGCATCAGAATCCTCATAAGGAGGGAAAGAATATTCCTGGTCAGAAGAAGAAACTGAGGAAACAGAAGCCTGATCAGAGGAATCATAATAAACATCCTGCCTTGGCCTTTTATCTGGAGGGGGATGTGAACCCCTAATCATAGTAAGTAAATCCTCCGCCATCTTGAGTAACTGTTTCTGTGACTTGGGAGCCGGTTCAGAAGAGGCCTGTGTTGCAGTCTTTGATTTAGAAGGAGTCTTTGCTTTTGTCTTTGACTTTGCCTTTATTAGAAGCTGAGTAGGCCTGAAAACCCCTTCGGAAGCCGGTACCTGCACAGCGGCTCCGGACCCATCCGAAGGAGCATTGTCCGAAGGTCCTGCAATAGAAATATTTAAAGGCCTGGTTGGCTCCTCACGAGAGTCCGTTTCGGCCATCGGTTCTGAAATGGCCGACGACAGGGGCTGCAAAAGCGCCTCACTGACGAAGGCCGAACCAGAAGCTGGCTCTGCTTGTGCACTATCATCAGATTTGGACCTCGGAGGCCTGTCTTTATCCTTGCGACGTTTGTGAACTCCAGTAGCCGGAACCGTATCAGACGACATTTTGTAGTTAAAGTGCCTACCGAAGTAATGAAAAGCAAAATCGTACCTTTGCTTAATTGTACGTTGATTGAATCTAGCACAAAACCGACAACTAGCTACGTCGTGGTCAGGGCCTAAGCAAGGAATACAGTAAGAATGAAAATCCTTATGAGGTATTTGCTTCCCACATGAAATACAATTATTAACTTTTTCTGACATCGGAGTGGAGCAAGAAAAAGTTTCAACGGGTACTTAGCTTTGAGTGGAGAAGAAAATCTTCGGACTGAAGTTTATCAGAAAAAATCGTCAGGAGTCAGCCGACCGGCACTTGCGAACTGCTATCACCGCACGGCAAGAAAGACTGGAGAAGATGGCGTCGGCTGTCAGCTTTGTACTCCTGGCGCTCTGACGTCAGGGAGCATGGTTGAACAGCCGACGCCGGACCCAGACTTTAGGATTCTGGCCGACTGAGGGCTGCCTGCCGGCAGGGGAGAACTCTACAGTCATGACTGCAACAGTGAAACACGATGAACATCCACCACATCCTTCTGACTGATAAATATTTTTTAATTGTGAAATAGAGGGCCTAACTACTGGAAGATTTGATCAAGACAAAGTTTCTGAAACTATAACTCCAGCACAGGGACACAGGCAATGTCCAGGGAGTCTAGCAGTACACTGACTACATCTTAGATGTGAAATGTTGAGTGAGTGATGTTTTTATAGCCCACTGTCAGAACTGAATTACCGCTATACACAGAGAACATGGTCACATGTCTGCTCTTATTTTGTATATATCACACAAACTTGTTTGTAAGAAAAATTGTGAGGGACCATCAAAGCAGTTTCCCCTCCAAAACTTTGAAGACTAGGATGTGATAACAATGACTTACAGCATTGTCCCCTGTGGAAACTATTGAGCTATGGTACAGCAGGCATGAACTCACTGCTACAGCTGCTACATATCTCTTGTGAGGAAATACTGTATAAATGGGAGGCCTACCTCGTCAATGATGGGGATCTTACACCACCTCAGGAGCTGGCAACACAGGCCTGACAACAGTAGTAAATCTATAAGGACACAGAGGTTCTGCAGCCACTGACACCTAACGGTCCACTGCAGCATCTACATCCTCAGGAACAGTCTATAAATCAAGTTATGGACTTCTGGTATGACAGAGAGCTTAAGCAGATAAAGAAATAGCACATTGGGCTAGTTTATTGTAATTAAAGAAAAAAAAGCTGATACTTTCTTGAAAGAGTTAAGAAGCAAGCATTCTTTAAAGTTATTTATATCATCATCAACAGCTAGTACTACCAAGAAAATACTGAAATAAAAAGGGAAGAAAGCAAACTTTGCTGAACTGACAAGAGTAGGCTTTGAACAAAGTGGCCACATGGCAGAAAATCCACGCAGAAAAGTGGGACTAGAAGAAACCACACAGTGTCCTTAAAAATGAAGAGTGATCAAATCAAATATACACAGAATTCATTAAAACAAGTAGTATTTGAACTGATTACATTGTCTCAAATAATAATAAAAAATACAGGAGAATGAGGAGACCCTGATAAGGTACTTGTATGAGCAATCTACAGAGTAGGGCGTAGAGCATAGGGCACACTAAGGTAAGCCAAGAAAAAAATATTACGGTTAGTGAAGCTAGAAGATGAATCTTTAAGAGGGAATATCAGGTTCAACACTGTGACTGAGAAGCTAGAAGGTAAACACGGAAAAAAAATCTCTGCACGAATGGACAGATATACCACATGAGAAAATCCAGACAGAGAGAGCTCAGAGTAAACTTTCCTCAAAATGCATTAAAGAAACAGCCCAGATCTATACTGGCCACATTTCAAACCTACATCCAAAAAGTGGAAGTACTATTTATTTTGTTGGAAAAAAGGTACCACATATAAAACTGGACACAGGAGAATATATGGAGATAATGATTATACACGCTAACCTACTATGATCCTATAAACCCAAAATAAAAAAAAATGCATTTTTCTCAGCAATGAATAAATGCGACAAAATGAGCCTGGACTTTAACTGTTTCCCTCAATGTTTTGAATTTTGTACATAGTTGGTTTCTGGGCATATGCTAAACCAAATCAGGCTTTGGAAGACTTAAAAAAGGGAAAGGATCAGATAGAAGAAAATGTTTAAGTGAAAGAAAGCACACTGCAAAAAAATCACTTTGACAAGCAATTACATTTTTCCACCAGTAAGGGATTGTCAAAAAATATTTTAAGTGTTCAGAAGAAAATGACAGACAAGGTTAAAAAAAATAATGAATTCACCAAGCAGATGAAACAGTAGACTAAGATGGATATAACAGAAGAAAATGTTGAAGTCCATCTGTGAACATTATAGCAAGATTTGTTTATGGGACATTGAAAAACTAACCTGCTGAAGTTACATTTGACAAAACTAAGGACAATTAAGATGATCTGAGTACATTAAATAAATAAATGTTGAAAGAAGTGACAACAGTCAGTAGATTTAACTTCTGACTGCATGTTACTGAAAGATAAATAGCTCCAAGTCTAAAACATACAAAAGCATAAACAAAGGAGGGAGTACTGTTTCAACCAAATTTCTGGATTCTTTTAAGTTACTTTTCACACTTTTGATAAGAAAACAATAACGCAAAAACAAGAACAGTCAGAAATATTTATAAAATGTAGCCCTTCTGATGGCATAGGGGGATTCAGCCCAGATTACAGCCCAGGCAACCTGCTCTGGTGACTAATGTAGCTGCAGAGAGGGACAGCAGTTACCATCTCAAAAGGGTGGGTGGTGAGATGGGCATGTCTCATGAATATCCCTGGTGGAGACTAGGCACTTTGCATATGCACAGTCTTGATGGGGGGAGGTGGAGGTGGATATGGCTGAGCTGCTGCAGAGGTGAAGCGATATGCTGCAACATCCCCTACTGCACACCCACCTACGGATGTTACTACTAAGCATCACCAGGGAAGAAGGAACTCAGGTAGGCCATTAATAAAAAAACACAGATTGATGGACAGCATGACCCCTCCCCACCCCAGGATGTCCATAAGTTCCTCGCTGGCCCCAGTGAAAAACGTCTGGGAAGAATGGAGTGCCAGTAGACCCATCAAAGTATGTGAGGCACTGGGAGAGATATGGCAGAAATGGACGAAAAAAAACTTATATAAAGTTTGTTCAATCTGTATTTAAAAATAAATAGCATAGAGCACAAGAAATACGAGTTAAGAATACCAGATCATGACTCTAGTAGGAATGCTCAAACTCTGCCAGTTGCCTTCATTCATGGTTCTAAGCAGGGAGGAGTTATGGGCCCAGTGAGGCAGGTTTGGAGACTGCAATAAAAAGAAGACTGGAAAAATAAGGAAATGTCAGGCTTATGCTGGTGAAAATAAAGAGCTGAGGGTGGGCATGTTTCAATCGAGCAATCTAGACAAGGTTGACATTTTCACAATTAAGGAGAAAGAAAATGAAAGTTAAGTACTGACCATAACGATAGATTTGTGATGTCTGCTTCAGTCTTTCCTCAATGTATGGATCTTTGGACCTAACCATGGATCAGTCTTCAGCCACTCAAATCTTTAGCACCCAAGCTCATGCTCTTCACCTTACACATAACTCTCTGCAAAGCCCAGCATTATCTCAGATCGAATTTGCACAAAGAAAAAAGACAGTTTCATAACACTACTACTACAAAAGATAACCCAAATGGAATATCAGAACTCATAAGCTGATCCAAAGCTAAAAACTGCACTTGAAGAGCCTTAAGAATAGGTTAGTCTGGTCATACCATGACCAAAGGAATAATAAATTCCATAATTAGGCAAGGAGACAAGTGGAAGGGGAGTTGAGGAAGGATGGAAGCAAACACAGATCTATTGTTATGATAAGTATATACCTTTGATGTTGGAAATGGTGTCTTCTGTCCAGTCCTCAATCAATGGGACAGAGTGCCCAGCTTATATAACCCTTGGGTCATTTCATGGAAGGATATTCTGGAGGACGGCTGAACCAAAGGCTGTCCTGCTTCTAGAGATAAAATCCAATTTATAATGGAATATCAAGTTATGAAAATTAGATCAAGTGGCAGCTGCACAAATGTAATCGATAGATGCTCAGAAAAAGCAGGAGAAGCTACCACAAATCTAGCAGACTGAGCTTTGTCAGGTTTAGATAAAACCTTTTTCTTTGTATACATGTGTAATGCAAGCAGACAACCATCTTGGTAAAGTGATTTTAGAAGTTCCATGTCCCAGCTTATATGCTGAGAAGGACACAAAGTTGATCAGATTTTCTGAAGATTTTTGTATAATGGATGTAAAAATCTGTCTACGAACATCCAACATATGTGGCTTGTAGTCACCTTTTCTGGAAAAGTTCAGGAAGAAAACAAGAAGACTGAGGTTCTAATTTAAAGTCTCTGCAAGCTACCTTTGTTAAAAGGGAAAATTGGCTCATATGAAAACCTTGTCCTTATGAAAAATAATATACGGAGGTCTACAAGAGCATGCTTGTAGTTCTGATACATACATTAAAAACTGGAGCAGCACCTTAGCTACAGGCTCGAATGGAGGACCAATAAGGGCTTGAAGTAAAATAGCAATGTCTCAAGGAAAGGTAGAATTTCTAAGAGGATATCAGAGAAGAAAAAAAACCCTCAAAAGCTGTCGGATAACCTGAGAAAGGAAACTGGAGACTGATTCTCTCCAATGTAAAAGTGTGAGATAGCCACCAAACAGATTATGATAGTAGAGCAGCTGGCAACTTTTTGAAAGAAAGAAGCTAGAAAACCTAGGACCACTGGCAGAGGTGTTGAAAAAAGGTGTAAATTCCTTTGAGAAGCTCAAATAGAGAACCTTTTACATTTGCTTTTGTAAATCTTCCTACTGGAAGGTAGTTGAGATGAAGTAAGAATGTGGACTACTTAAGAGGAGAGAGCCTGGATTGACTAGCCATGACTGGAAGTGGAGAACCCAAGAAGTTAAATTAGGAGTTTGAATGACTGGGAGAGGTAAGCCGGATGGGTGAGAAATGAGATCCATCACCCACAGAGGGTGTTTCAGATGAGGCCACAGGTAGGGGATCCATGCTTGTCAAAGCCAAAAAGGGGCAATGAGGATCACCATGGCATTCTTCTCAAATACATTCTGAAAAAAAATATGAGGATGGCAGGAGTTGAAGGAAAAGCATAAAGAAGGCCAGGGGGCCAAGTGTGCATCAGAACATCGCTCTTTGACTCCCTGCCAAAGGGATCAGGGCAAAGAACCTGTTGCATTTGGTATTGTGAGCAGAGGCAAAAAGATTGCAGTAGGTCTGGCTCCAGAGAAGAAGATCTGCTCTGCCACTTTTTGACTGAAGGAAAACTCAAGAGGCAGGATGATAGATCTGCTCAAACTGTCCACTAGAAAAAGAAGTTATGTACTCACCATAACGTTCCATCTGAGTAGGTACTTCATTTGTCTGCAACCTGTGGGTATCGGATCCGAGCCAGCAGCTTTCCAAGCTACAAGATCCGAGCTCCTAGCTCCTCCCCCCTACCTATAATCCCCTGCTATGTGCTACATTACCTCAGATCGAATTTTTTGCCTCTTACACAACTCCTACCTTCGATAGAGGAAGTAACACCAGATAAAATGTCCTAAAGCAGAACAAGATCTCTTTGGTGATCAGGAATCCCGAAAGGTTCGGGGGATGGCAGTGGGGGTCGGTTGCAGACAAATGAAGTACCTACTCAGATGGAACGTTATGGTGAGTACATAACTTCTTTATCTGAAGTAGTTACTTCGTTTGCTCTGCAACCTGTGGGACAGAGTCCCCAGCTACCTAGGGAGAAACCTTGGGCGGCCTATGGAAGGATATTCCGAAGCACAGTAGAGCCAAAAGAAGCCCTACCTCTCGATACCATATCCAACTTATAATGAGAAATAAACGTATGTGAAGAGGACCAGGTAGCTGCAGAGCATATGTCATCCAAGGGGATCCTAGACCAGAAGCCTCCAGAGGTGGCCACAGCCCTCGTAGAGTGAGCGCGAATTCCCGTAGGAACTGGTTTGCCTGCAGATAAGTACTCGTGGACTATTCATCGACAAATCCAATTTGCTACAGTCACTTTGGAAATGGCCTTACCCATGGCCAATTTAGCAAATGACACGAACAACTGGTCCGACTTGCGAAAATCCTTAGTCCTGTGCAGGTAGAAACGCAGTTGCCTGTGCACATCCAATTTATGCAATGTGTATTCACCTTTATTCTGAAAGTTTGGGAAGAACACGGGTAAGTTTATTGATTGATTGATATTTGACTCCGAAGCCACCTTAGGTAAGAACGATGGATTAGTCCTGAGAAACACTCTATCCTTATGAAAAATGAGATAAGGATGCTTCATACATAAGGCTTGAAGTTCTGATACCCTTTTGGCTGAAGTAATGGCCACCAAAAAGGCTGTTTTCCAGGACAAGAACTTTAATGGAATCGAAGCCGCGGGTTCAAAGGGTGGGCCTGTCAAGGCTTGTAAGACTAAGGCCAAATCCCATGGAGGCACCACCACTTTCACCGGAGGCTTCAAGAGGAAAACGCCCCATAAGAAGGTTTTACATAATTTTGTAGAAGCCAAAGATCCTAGTCAGTCTCCCACATGGAAATGGGAGATGGCCGCCAATTGCACCTTAGCTGTTGAAGCACTTGCTCCTTGTCGGAATATCAGAGACAGGAAGTCTAGAATAGTACGAATAGGAACTGTAAATGTATCCAGGCCTCTATCTTTAACCCAGACAGAGAAACGTTTCCATTTGCTGTAGTAAATCTTCCTAGTAGTCGGCTTATGTGCTGCGACTAGAATGGCCTTAACAGGAGATGAGATACCGGGAGTCCTAGCCATCAGTGGAACTGGAGCAACCAAGCCGCAAGCTTGAGGTTCACCAGGTTCGGGGGTTGTTATCCCGCCGGATGTGAAATCAGGTCTGGAATGGGATCCAGTATCCATGGCGGAGATACACTGCGAGGCCGCAGGTACGGGAACCAGATCTAGCGAGGCCAGAATGGGGCTATGAGGATAACTCTGCTCCCCAACCGACGGGCTTTCTGTATGAACTTGGTCATGAGCGGAAGGGGTGGATAGGCATAAAGTAGACCGGACGGCCAAGCATGGACTAGACCGTCTCTGGGATTCTCCCCTTCGGGGGGAAGTATTGCGAAGTACTCGCTGCATTTTGTGTTTAAGGGAGAAGCAAAAAGATTGCAGCAAGGCCAACCCCATTTGCTGAAGATCTGCTTCGCAACCGATGGATTGAGAGACCACTCGTACGGAGTGAGAATCACTCTGCTCAGTTTGCACGCCAAAATGTTGGACTGACCCGGAATGTACGTTGCTACCAGAAAGCGGTTGGTGGATATCGCCCATTCCCACACTCTCATAGCCTCCCGGCAAAGTGGGTATGACCTGGTTTCTCCTTGCTTGTTTATGTACCAGACCACTGACATGTTGTCTGTCTGGAATGCAATAGTCCCCAGAGGTAGAAGGTTGTGGAGAGCTTGCAACGCTAGAAGCACCGCCCTCATCTCTAGGACATTGATATGCAAAGCGGTCTCCAGGGGAGTCCACGTGCCTTGGACGGTTCTGCCCGAACAATGCCCCCCCACCCAAGACGAGAAGCGTCCGTGGTCAGCGTGGCTTGGGGGGGAGGGACCACAAAAAGCCTCCCTTCCTTTAGCTCTGGGGCATGGAGCCACCAAAGAAGGGAGTGCCTGCAAACTCTGCTCAGGGGAATCGGAGTATTCGACAGATGGAGTGGCAGGGACTACTGCATTTGAAGGGTCCACTGCAGAATCCTCATTCGCAGACGCGCGTGAAGGGCGAGACTGATCGCTGCTGCCATAGATCCTAGTGCCCTCAGAATTAATTCCGCCTCCGGGGCCGGGCTTTGAAGAAGAATTAGCACCTGACACGACAAGCTGTTTATCCTGTCCGCAGTTAGCATAGCTCGAGAAATGCGGGTATCTAACTTGGCCCCTATGAACTCCAGGACCTGTACGGGGCAAAGAGAGGATTTCTGGAGGTTTACAGAGATGCCTAAGCTCTGGGCAAGGGTCAGAGCATAATCTCTTGCCAGGCAGAGGCGATGCCTGTTGGTGGCGGTGAGGAGCCAGTTCGTCTAGGTACGGGAAGACCTGAATGCCCTGAAGTCTCAGGTGGGCTGCAACCACTGCCATGACCTTGGTGAACACTCTGGGGGCTGAGGTGAGGCCGAACAGGAGAACCCTGAACTGGTAATGACTGGCTCCCAGCCGGAAGCGGAGAAACCTTCTGGATCGTCTGTCCATCAAGATGTGGTAGTATGCATCCTTGAGGTCTATCAAGCACATCCAGTCGTTCTGCCGCAGAAGGGGGAGAATAGATTGGAGGGTGACCATCCGGAATATTTCTTTGGGAATGAACAGGTTCAAAGCGGAGAGGTCTAGAATGGGTCTTAGGTCCCCCGTCTTTTTTGGCACTAAAAAGAACCTGGAGTAATAACCCGATCCAGACTGGTCTGTGGGGGGATGGGCTGGATGGCGCTTTTTTCTAGCAACTTCAGGATTTCTGAAGCTGCTGCCTCCCTTCGATCGGGTGGAACATCGGGGAGGTGTCTGGTCAAGGGAGGGTGGTTTATGAAGGGGATGGTATAACCTCTGGATATGATGCGGAGCACCCATCGATCTGTCGTAATGGACTCCCAGTTTGACAGGTGCTCCGACAACCGCCCCCCGACTGCCTCCAAAGAGGGACAGCAGAGTAAGCCCTCAGGGCTGCTGCACGGGTCTATCCGGGAAGGGTTCCCTGGACCCGAAGTTACACGGTCCCCCTCTGCATCTGGGCCGGCGTCCTCCTTGTCCTCCTCTGCCTCTAGAGGACGAGGGGTCCGAAGGCGGATGGGATTGCTGGGACTTAAGGAACCACAGCTTCTTTTGTCCCCTCTGATTCCTAGAAAAGGATCATTGGGGATTAGAGAAGCGGACCCCGATGGCAGACAGTGTCTTCCCATCCTTCTCGCTTTGGACCAGCGTCTCGCGAACGGTCTTGCCGAAGAGCGAAGATCCGTCAAAGGGTGCAATCGCGAAGGACGCCTTGAAGGGATCCGCAAAATCGCAAAGACGGAGCCAGGAGTCATGTCGCAAGACGACCCCGGCTTCGCTGGCCCTAGCGGCTCCCTCCGTGGCATGGGAGAGTAGACGCATGGACGTGTTAGAGATTTTCAGAGTGGCCATACGAGTCGAGAAAACTTTTTTGTCCTCGACCGACATGGACTCCGGGGGGCATGCAGCGTATTCCTTAATTAAGTCTCGTTGCAGCCTGATGGTATGTGCCACATAGTTCAGCGCTCTTACAGAAAAGGTCGCTGAACTAAACATCTGCTTCCCAATGCGGTCCAGTGTCCGAGATTCCTTATCTGGCGGGTGAACCGAAGAACTCTCCTACGCGAGTTCTCTCTTGGTGGCAGCCGCCACCAGCATGGCATCCATAGGGGTTCCCTTGGCCCAAGACAATCTATCCACTGGGGGGCTAAGGATCTTGTCTGGTCACTTCGGGATAGGCTCCACGGTGTCGGGCTCCTTCCACGCCCTGGTAGTAATGAGGTCTACCAGGGAGTCAGCCGGGGGGGACACCCAGGAGGTAGAAGGGCCTGCCTCAAACGCATCCAGGAACATGGATTCATCCGCGGAAGGTTTTTGGGCAGACCACCCCCCCTCTAATACACAACATTTCCATGATGTCTCCGAAGGAGACATCCTCGGGGGGTGACCTTGGGGAACCTTCCCCTTCATCTAAATCTGTGTCGGTTGTAACGGACTCGGGGGAGTCCAGGTGCCTCCTCTTGCACCGACGTTTTTGAGAGACCTCCTCGGTGGGACTGTCCGAAGAGGGCTCGTCAACGGGGTCCTGTTCCTCTAAGGGAACAAACTGGAGGGCTTGAGCAGGCTGTCCCGATGGTCGGATGATGGAGGATAGACCCACATGCAACGGGGGTACGGGAGGATCCGATGCCCGAACCGGGTACCTGGAGGTCCTCGACAGTACCCTCTCCACAACCTCAAAAGCCGAAGGAGAGCTACTCTCGCCAGGCTCCGAGAGCAATCTCATCGTCTCCGAGGTAGGGATCGGGGTCGGAGCCGAGAGAGAGGTGTGCTCCGAACCCAACGGAGCCGAAGACAAACCAGCTCCCCCGGATCCGATGCTCAGCCCTCGGCCCCGAGAGCTCGGATCCGACAGACTCGAAGGCACAGTCGGCATCGAAGCGACCGGAGCTATCGGCACCGACGAATCCCCGGTTCCAAAAGGGCCCGGATCCGATAACTCCGAGACCCAAAAATGGGTCGGAGGAGGAGTAATCGGAGCAAATATGGGGGCCGCGCTCCCCCCCCAGAGGGGGGGGGGGAGGCAAGAGCACCCCCATCTGCATTTGGGTCTGGATGAATCGGCGCATCATCCGATCCATATCTGCTTCAGTGAGGCTTCTGGTTGATCTTGAAGAAGTCATTGAGGCGGGCCGAGAGGGTCACCTCGACTACCTCGAGGGAGACCGATCCTCCTCCTCCAGCTCCGGAGAAAAACGAGGTGAACGGAGCCGAGAGGGGGAGGATCCATAGCCCCTCGAGGGAGACCTAGCCAGCTTAGACGGCGGGGCTGAGGGTTGAGTTTCAGCCCGCCTTTTGTGGGACTTATGTCCCTTGTCCTTGTGTCTTTTCTCCACCGTAGTGGAGGTACCTGAATCCCCCGAACTCAAAACCAAAGAGGGAGGTTGAGTCCCAGGTTGAGTCGGGGGCCCAGAAGGCACGAGGGCTGTGGAGACGGCCTGTGCCTGAGAGGGGGAGGAAGAAGAAGCTGATTCCTGAGGCAACAAGCCCACCAGGATCAGCTTGTTCTTCCTGTCCCTAATAGCTCGGGGATTAAAGGCCGCACAGATTGTGCAGGCTGATGACAAGTGGGCCACCCCCAAGCATAAAACGCACTGAGTGTGGCCATCCGCCAGCGAAAGCTTATGGCCACACTCAGTACATTTTGAGAACACCGCCTTAGGCCCTTCAGCCATAACACCACTCACACAAAAACACACCCAAACACTAAGAGGGGGGAGGGTGAAAGGCGAGAACTAACAGAAAACTAGTTAGAAAGGGGGAACAAAGGTATCTAACTAACTACACTATCGATAACTAACCCAGAAAAAAACTACACACTCTCACACAAGAAAAAGATTTTTTTTTTTTTTTTTTTTTTTTTACAAAAAAAAGAAAAAGGTTCAATCTCACCAAAAAGCCAAGGAGCTCTTCAAAGGTAGCTGCTTCAGCCGCGGCAAAAAACGATCTGAGGTAATGTAGCACATAGCAGGGGATTATGGGTAGGGGGAGGAGCTAGGAGCTTGGATCTTGTAGCTTGGAAAGCTGCCGGCTCGGATCCGAGATCGGATCCGATACCCACAGGTTGCAGAGCAAATGAAGTAACTACTTCAGATCAATGGATTTCCCTGGAATATGCATTGCTAAAGGGAAGTGATTGGAAGATATCACGCATTGCCAAGCCTTCATGGCTTCCTGGTATAAAATTTAAGAATGGGTTTCCCCCATTTGTTGATGTACCAGACTACCGACATGTTGTCGGAGTGAATAGATATCAGTCCTTGAAGAAGGGAGTCCTGGAAGACCAGCAACACTACAGAACTGCCCTCATCTCTTAAATGTTGATATGGAGACTGGTCTCTGAGGGGGACCCACATGCCTTGAACTGTTTTTCCTTTGTAGCGCTCCCCACCCAGGAAATGTCTGTGGTCACCATGGCTTTGGGTGGGGGGAAAAGCAAATACATTATCTTACATTACCATAGGGAATTCAAGCTACCAATGAATGAGAGTCCTCCAAATGTTTGTATGATGTACTTGAGAGATCCACTCTCACCACTGGTTTTTGGGAGGAGAGAACTTGAGCATAGTTCTGAAGTGTGGATAATCTCTTCTGAGGAAGTTTAACCATCTGCGAAGTTGCGTCCAAGTGTTCTCCTATGAATTCAAATCACTTGTACAGAATGGAATTTTGACTTGTCCTAGTTAACTGAGCCAAGTTTGAGCAAAAGTCTCTTGCTCAGATGAGTAGATCTCTGGTATTGGACGAAATGAGCTAGTTCATCCAGATATGGGAATACCAAGAACCCCTGCAGTCTGAGGTATGTTGTGACTGCTGCCATGCATTTAATGAGCACCCAGGGAGCTGTGGTAAGGCTAAACAGCAATGAAAGTGACTGGCTCCCAGCCAAAAATGGATAAAACCTTCTGGATCGCCTGTCAATCTTGATGTGGTAGTACGCATCTTGTAGGTCTATGGAGCACATTCAATCATTCACACTCAGTAGTGGGAGAATGGAATGAAACCTGACCTTTCGGAACTTTAATTGTTTGACATATTGGTTGAGGTGACTGAGGTCTAAAATTGGCCTGTGGTCCCCGGTCTTTTCTGGCACTAAGCACTAAAAAGAATGTTGACTAAGTTCTGGATCCTAGCTGGTCTGGCAGGGCCTCTTGGATGACTCACTTCTTTAGCAGCCTTTTCATTTCTTTGAGTCTACAGGTCTTTGAGACAGTGGAACATTTGGTCACTTTTTTGAATCTGGGGGACAAAAATAAAAAGGGGATGTAACAGCCTCTGGTTATTATCCTGTACACACATTTGTCATTTGGATGGACATCCAGGCTTTGGGGTGGTAGGATAAGTGCTCCACTACAGCCTCCAGAGAATGGCCTTTGTTTTGTGGTCTACCTCTGCCTCTGGGGTGGTTTGTCCACTATTAGAACTCCCCACCTATGCCATAGAGAGTCTACCTCCAGAAGTGTCAGAAGAGAATCCTTGGGATTTCTGGAACCATAGTTTCTTATTCCCTTCTGGCTCCTAGAAAAACATCTCACGGGTGGAGAACTGTATTCTAATGGCAGAAAGGGTCTTCCTATTGTGTTCACTTCTGGTCACTGTTTCTTTTCACTTTTGGCCTAATGAGTGTTGAGCTATTAAACAGGACATTAATAAAGGACATTTTGAAATGCTCAGCAAAGTCACAGAAGTGCATCCAGGCATGTCTCCTTACAGTAATGCCAGTACCTGTGGCTCTCAAATCACCTTCAGTAGTGTTATAAATTAGATGCACAATACTGAAAAGGGACTGTAGGGTGGCTAACTCAAAATCCAAGATTTTCTTTTCCTTTGCAGATGCAGACCCAGAGAGGGATTTGGAGATTTCCTCAGTCAAGTCCCTCTAAAAATCTTGTGATGCGTACAAAGTAATTCAAAGCCCAGAGAACAAAGGTAGAAGAGTAATCCTGTTTCCTGATTCTGTACAGTGTCATGGCTCCCTGTTAGTGGGATGGACAGAAGAGGTCACTTCTCTAAGCTCTTTTTTGGTTGTCACCACTTTGGTTTGTGAGCGAGTTCAACATACAACTTGGTGAGACAGAATAAGATTCACAAATGGAACTTTAAGAAAGCACATATCAAACTATTTCAAATGAATCTAGTGTATAAAATATCAACAGTCTTTTGGGTAATCAGACAAAGTATTCAGGTATACTGAAAAAAAAACATGGCACAGGTGGTAATGTACAAGAGACAAATTTATAAAAGGGAACATGAGCATTTTAATTAAAAGAAGTCTAATGTAGTGGTGCTATGCAGGAAAGGAAGGAGAAAGGAAAATGGGGTGGGGGCTGCTTTTACTCCTAAAGAAGATGAGTGGGATAATAACCGAAAAAGATTTAAAAGAAAGAATGGGAATATGCACAGCAATTAATGGAATTTAGAATGAAAAGAGGGGAAAAAAACACTTTGGCCTTGACATCATCTTTAATTGTTTTGTAAACTTGGAGCTTTTCTCCTCGGGCCTCCACTGAAAATGGACATGTATCCAGTTGGACTAGCCCGGTTAACAAATGTAAAATAAATAAATTGAAGTCAAGAACAGCAGATATAAAAATCCATTATGGAGAATATTTTGGCTTTTCAACAAGGAATTTAATAACAGTGGGAAACTGGAGTACAATAAGTAAAAATAAACCTGCCACAATTAGCCCATGCAGAGTGAGAGCTCCCTTACAGGGAAGATACCTGGACAAGTACAAGTTTACTTTTGTGCTAAAAGAAATAATAGTGTACTATCCCCCCTTACTCCCAACTACGATAGGTGTACCACAAGGCTCCATATTAGGCCCACTTCTTTTCTCCGAATTTACCAATAATCTCCATACCACCACACAGCATGCTTCACTTAGACAATACACTGACGATTCAACTCTTATCTGCTCAGCTCCATCACTTCCCTCCCTACAACTCACCCAGGAATCCTTTAGCTCTGTGGAAAGTTGGATCACTCAGATCCAACTTATCCTAAACCCTAATAAAACCAAATTACTACTTTTCACCCCCCAACAAAACCATTTCCACCCCTCTATCCTTCACTATCTCCTCCAAAAATGACACTATTATCTCTCCCACTGACCATACCAAACTCCTAGGCGTTGAAACTGATAAAAATCTATACTTCGACGTCCACATTTCACAAACTATCAAAAAAGGCCATAAAAATGAGAACACTATATAGGCACAGGAAATCCCTTTTGAAACAAGCACAGATTAGCCTAGCCCAAACTCACCTCTTGTCTACCCTAATGTATGCTGCTCCAATTCTTACCCAATTTAGAAAACTTAACATTGCCAGACTTGAATCATGTTATAATAAAATTTGCCAAGTTTGCAAACAACTCCAACTTTAAAACCCACCATTGCCAGGCTCTAAGGGAACTGCAATGGCCGAAACTTCCCCAGCTACTAACCTATCACCAAATTAGTCATTGCCTACAATGTGGTAACACATCCAAAAAAAAAAACCTGCACTAGGACAACTTCTCACCCACTATTAATACAAATTGTCATCTCTGATCTTCCAATAGACCCCTCCTCTGTATCTCTAGGGCTAACAATACTGCAGGAAAAGCACTGTTCTCCCACTCCATAGCTAGAACCTGGAATAATCTCCCTACTGTTCTGATTTCTGCCCTTATCTCTTCTCACTTTAAAAAACTCACTTAAAACGCACAAAGAATAAGTGGCTATGCCCATGTATTACATAAGTCCTCAAATTATTCCACTTATATGCCTCACTTCCTAATATACCTACTGTAATTAATATATATTACAGTCTAGGTCTTCTCCTAATGCTGACTGAATTTGTATACTTATTCTGTTATTAACCATGTGTAACTATGTTTTCCTGTACATATAGGTCTTGTTATGTCTTCTGCTGTATACTGCATTTTAACATATTGTTTGAAAATTCTCCTTATACTGTACTTTAACATATTGTGTAAAAGGTTACTTACTGTGGAGCTTTTCTCCCCAGGCCTCAGCTGAAAATGGACTTGTGTCCAGTCGGACCACCCCAGTTAACAAATGTAAAATAAATAAAAATAATGACACCATTCATTTATTTCTCAGGGAAGCTCAACAACTGAGCAAGACTAGACAGAGCCTATATTTCTACAGAACAAGTTAATACAGTACAGCAAAAAATGACACACACAGTCACAATAACAGAGCATACCCTCCCTCTTGTTCACACTAAGGGAAAAGTAGAATGTAGCAATGGGGAAAACACCAGCATTTTCCAACCTATTGCAGAAATATGCATTCACAGACTGGGTTGACTAAAAAACTAGATGAAGCTTTAGATGACTTGTTAGCTAATTCAAGAGCTGAACTTGTCCTGAGATAGATGAAAGTAAAAAATAAGGATTTTAGTCAAACAAAAGTCTAGACATATTTGGGAGCTCAGTTAGGCTATATAAAAAAACAATTAAAAGGCTGCAGGACCAGAAAGGGATACAAGAGGCATTAGCACAAATAAGTGAAACATGACTGATTACTTAGAAAATTTTAAGTGACCTTAGAGATAAAGCCCTCAAACAGAAATGTTTCAAAAATACCTCTAAAACAACTAACCTCCTAGCACAGAGATTAAGGCAGCAACTATAACGCCAAGTCAAAGCAGGTTTCCATCTATGAATAACTAGTGTGTCCTCATCCAGACTGGAAAATTCAAGACTTCCTCTGTGAACAGGAATGACCTACAATGGAGTATTCCAGCACTATGCCTATACAGGCACTTCACACAAATAAGAACAGAAAGGGCTTCTTGCAGTGAATCTGCATCTCATAGACTACAAAACTATGCACGTATCCACTCCAAAGATGCTACAAAGACCCTCCCCCAGGACCATCAGAAGTCAGTCACATAGGTAGGGGAACACATGGAGATCTTTCTCCTGTAAGGCTTTATTCACTTAACCTCAAGCAAAGAAAAAAATACACACTAAATGTCAGCATCTAGTCCTGATGTGAACTCATATCAAATTATAGAAATATAATATGCAGAACCAAGTATTGACATGTCCAAAAGCATCCATGTAGTGATATCTACACAGGTACACTGAAGAAGCAAGAGTCTGGCCCCTATGGAGTTGCAGAGGTCCAAGATGGGATTTAAAAAAAAATCTGTCCTCTTCAAAAACAGAACAAGTTTGGACAGAATTCCAGGCCTTGCTTCAAACTATGGAAAGCTTTAAAATTGCATATCAGAGTTAGACTCTGTCACAAGAGCTCTGTTGAGACAATATGGAGCATTATTGGATATCTTCTGGGCAGAGAAACAACAGATATAAGATGTAGAAGACAGACACTATGGAAAAAATCCTACTGTCCTTTGTGATGGTTTCCCAAGCTGGGACAAAACTCAAAGAACTGTTCTTCACTTGGCAGCCCCTGGCTACAGTTAGGGCTGAGATGGTTGGGGCTACAGGTTTGTCCCCTTGGTTGACTTGACCAACACATGTAGTGGGGGAGGGGTTAGATGCTTCAAAGCTTTTGTCTGTTTGCAAGGAGGCTTTTTCTTCTGTTTTAGGTATGGCTCAGGCAGGAGAAAGCAGAAGGTGCTTCACAGGATTCTTAAACATCCTCCAAAGTGATTATGACTTTTTTGCTTCAAGTGGTCACCCTCCAAGTTCTGGCAGCACTGAAAACAGATTCAGCATGAAAGGAACTTAAAGGATGGCATCTAAACTCTTCCTTCAAGGAAGATAGACACAGCCAAACCATCTAAGTCCAGCTGCACACCTAAAGAATCCATGAAAAATACATCTACTATACAGTCAAAACTGCAGCTCACTATGTAGCAGCCCATCATGAAATCAATGAGACTTCCAACCTTTGACCAAAAGGAGGGGAGGGAGGGAAACTTGTGTGTGTAAATAATACTTACCACAAGAATCAGTTTTATCCGCATTACAAGTCTTCATATCCATCCAGAACTCCACCAACCATCCCCAGTCCTTATGATGACCAACACAGGTCTTCTGCCTACATTCCATTAAATTCTAGTTGGTGTGGTGGATATGTGATGCATCCATATAAATTCATCAATGTCAGCAGTTTTCAGCAGTTCTTAAAAACTCTTAAAAACCCATACAGGACTTGCTACTGTGGTATGCCATTCACATCTTAAATGATAAATAATGAAGCAACATAAAGGCATTAATAACTTTGTAAAACTGCCATACAAAAAAGAAAAAATGCCTATGCCAAGGTTAGGGGAAGGAGGGAAGGTAGCTTTACTGTTACAGCAACCATTACTCAAAATCAGGAAGAGTCCCTTCAACAATAAATTATAACACCTGCTGGCTGTCCAAGCTGTACCATCATACAAAAGAGGGGGTATACTTTACAGAATCTCCCCGAGGCTCTGCCATTCCAACAGTTCACTTACTTCTGGACTGTATATCTAAATTGTGTTCTGTAAATGTTCTATGAAGCCTTACATGTAAAGGCATTCCCGAAATGTGCTGCTGATATGACTGACCTAGGTAAATGAACTAAGTACCATGAAGAGGTTTATTGTACATATTTCAGCAAACAACAATGTGCCATCATTTAGAAAGTCTGTTTAGTATCTTTGTTTCTTATGAAAACTGAAAAGAAGGCAGTGTTCTTCATCGTTCTGATGCTTCACAAAAACACAAGCAGCTGAATACACTAACTCACTACATAGCTTACTTCTGACATAAAAGGTAAGACTTGTTTTACTGGCATCGCTTCACTGCTGAATACAGAGCAAGATTGTTTACATGTGAAAAACTGCATTGATGAAATTGTTTTGTCACAACTAAATGCAACAGAAAGAGTGTTTTCTGGAAAAGCTATTTTAAATCTGCTGGCTCAAAAAACAAAGTCACATTTCCAACATCAAGCTTAAACCACTAAGATGGGCATCTTCTTGGATGCCTTAAGTGAAACCCCAATTATGGAAACTACTAAAGGAATGATGAACTGCCATCTATGGACTTTTTGGCAGACAAGAAGATACTGCCAAAATATAGACACTGATCAATAAACGAGAGTAATTCAAATAATCTAAAAATCTTGGTTGGGAGAATTGTAAGTATATCATCCATGTGACATTATCCACAAATAATTTTACTTCAAATGAACTCTTTCTTTCCATTTGGTCTTTTAGCTTTGTCTAACATAATACTTGCACAGAAAAAGAAATCCTGTTAGGAATCATAATTCTTTCCTCCAGGCTGAAAGGCTAGGAGTTATGAGATAAGAGATGCAAGTCCCCGATATTTTGCTAGGCTAGTTAACTGGCTGGGCTGCTCTGTGCTGTATTTCTCTGGACTGACCAGTGCTAAATGGACTTGACCTTAATACAAATCCCAAAGAAATCAGAGAAGTTTTTTATTTAGTCCATCTGTGTGTGTTTTTAAAACATTTGTACTGCTGTTAGCATTATTTACTGTGCCAGAGAATTTGTTGGTTTGGGACACTTGCTGCTTTTTCTTCCACTGATAGTAAAAAAGTGTTGGAATTCTGGGCATTCTGCTTACTCCAGGCTTAATTTATAGCTATTTTTCCTACTGTCTGTGACTTTTAGGTGCAATTTTTAAACTTTGCCACATAACAGGACCTGGTGCTGTATTTGGCTGGGCTGCTCACTGCTGTATTTCCATGCTACACACTGCTACTGGATTGACTAATTCTAATCGGATTTGACCTTGGTGCACTACATGCAGCAGTGTGGTGATCTGTACTGTATTGACGCAGCTGGCTTGTTTTAAAGTGTTTATAACTTACCAAACATATCTTATAATTAATATCAGTCTACTGATTAGGTTGCATGGCTGCTTAAGGTTCTTCATGATAGTGCAATTAAGCTGCAAGTTGTGCAGAGTTGCACAATATTGCTATTCTTTGCTTATAGGAACTCCTAGTTGCTCCCATCCTAGCTACATTGCGCCTTGCTCACTGCTGCTGCTGTTTATAAATGTTGCTGCCTACTAGTAAGATGCTTATATTTTTGCTACTCTTACAAAAGCTCCTTCTTGCTCCCAGACCAGTTCATAGTCTTCATCAACAGCTACTGACATAGATTTTCTCAGTGTGTGGCATCCAAGTCTACTAACTCCTTCAACTGCAAAACTAGCCTCTTCTTGTTTTATTGATGGCAATCAAGCTTTGAACAGTATGCCGAGTGGCATTCAAGCCAACCTCAAAATGTACTACTGGTGGTATCTAAGCCTGCTAGGAAATAGTGTGTGTGATTATACCATCTGCTCAGCCCTCATACTGTTGTTACTCCACTGAATTTGTGTATAACCCACACAGAACTGTAAGTTATGCTGTACCACAACATACCAATGTACTACTCTCAGATAAGACTGTATTATTTAATTCCTTCGCTACAGGTTCAAGTAGTTGTTGCACCAGTGTTAATCCAACTTGATCTCATAGAACACATTTTCTTTCACAGCAGGTTTTCTACTCAACATTTTTTCTCTGCCTACTGACTAAACTGGTTTAATACATCATTCCTGCCCTCACTAGTTTGACACAAAAGCAAACATGGAAACCCAGTCTACCTTTATCACTTCTGCTGTCAGCCTCATTGCGCCTGGTGTTCTGATAAAAACCAGGAAATGCCTAATGCCCACCGGAAGTAACTGCTACTGGACCAACATGACATGGATTTTGTGAGACAAGACCTGTGACAGTCAGGCCAGACTGTCAAAGACGGTAGGAGAATATTTCAGAATTGAGACAAGATGGTAACAGTTGATAAAAAATCCTGAACCCATGAACCCATGAAGACACTGAGAAAGACAGAGAGAGGTTGATGGCGAAGAAAATAGTTTTTCTTCTTTCATACAGTAATCTTACATTACTGAATTTTTTTATGTTTCTTCATTATATCTCAATTAAGATGTAAATCGTGTACCTCAATAGCAGAATGTTTCATTCCTCCATGAAGTATGTCGCATCTTAATAACCCTGACATGACAGGTCCACTAGTGGCATCCAAAGTATCTTATGCATGCTCTAACTGGTGGACTCCAATTTTATCAGCTTTATCATTTTACCCATTTTTTGTTAGTATCAGGAAGTTTTTGTAATGTTCCTTGAATACGCCTCAGAAATGAGCTCTAGTGAGAGATAATATGTATTAAATAGTTCAGAACTCAAAAACAAGGTAGAATTTGTTAACACTTACTTTTAGAAACTGTCCAAAGGCAACATTGCCAGGGGGTACAGATTCTGTGGAATGTGGATCACGTTTGCCTCGTGACTATTCTAAAATTCTTGCACCCAGTGCTGCCTGCCAGCCATTAGACCCTTTCTTGGACTACTGGCCGATTACCATCCCCAACAACACAGTGACAGCCAACCAATAGGAGCCATCACTGCGATCCTATCCCCCCACTGCACATCTCTTGCAACATGCTTTGGGATTTAGTTTGCAATGGGCATCTGTAAGGGAGTGTCACCTTCTTCCATGAGTGGTATGATGCTTCAGGACAGCCCTGACTCCAACCCCCAACTCCCCCCGTAGCCAACACTTCCATGATGTCCTAGGTCCTCACCAAGTATTCATCCACAGGAATGTGTGCCCTGAGCACCCCCCCCCCAAGGGAAGATAAGCCAGTTAAGCTGTGCTACTGCTCCACTGCCCCCCATGCCAGCTCCAGCAGCCACCTGAGAGACAAATCTGGTTGTATGGGTCTTGGTCAGGGATTTATCCCTCTTCACAAACTGAGCTGGCCTGCATTTCTTTAGAAGCCTTAAAAAGTCTGTTTGGTTTCCTGGGTGCTAGAGGCAGTCTACCTGGGGGCAGTCTGTTTGCTTTTGTAATATCATTAAAATTGCATAAAACAGAGGAGACTCTTCTTTTTTTTTTGTCCTGTCCTCCTTGAGGCAAGAGTTGAGTGCCAAAAGTGATGTCATCACTCTTGGTGGGGATTAGGGTTTTAAGTCCTAGGCTCCCCATTATGGCTGAGACTTCCACTATGAGGCTTGCATCATAAGATGCCTACATATACTCGCCCATGTATGCAGTTCCAGACAATACTACTAACACAAGTGCAGACTGTCACGGTCCTTCCTCATGAACTAGCTGTGAGCCCTTCTCCCAAAGTGGGCCAGTGTTAGCTGCTCCACTCCCGCCTTTGTATGCCAGCTCTTCTGACATACCTCTTTCTATTCCAAGTTTAACTTTAGCAGTCTCATCACCTCCAATTAACATTTTTAAAAGAAATCAGCTAGCTAACGGAATAAATACCTCCCATATAATTAATGGCCACTCTCAGCACAGCGGCATAAGGGTGGGAAAATGTGTTTTCAAGGTCTGAGTCTATTAACTGTGATGACTCAATCTGAGTAAAAATAATCATTCTCTATCACTGAACAAATGAGGTGGCCTTCATTTTCATTTCTTTCACCCTAACAGACCTAGAAAACTCAAACAGATAAATTCAGGACATACCTAAAGTCCATCAAGAGCTGCAACTGTACTTAAACAATAAAGTTAATAATACTAAATAAATCTCTTACATTAACTCCTACAAGTAAAGTAATCCTAACACCCTTTCCCGTTTCTCTTCTATCGAAACCTCACTATCACTTTTCTCTTCCGCATCAATCCTAGTCTTTCTTACTTTTTTCCAGAACTTCATTTCTTCTCATGAGGAGATATTTACACAACTTGCACATCTTGTAACACTGGAAACTTGCAATACTAATGGCTATTTTTCTTTAAAAATCTGATGCAATATAACAGTACAGCTAAACACACATCTTTATTATCCTAGGAGTACTGCTCAAATCAGTATCCTGTAAACTCATCAAATCAGCAAAAAACAGGTTACCCTTGTCTTACCATTAGATCATTTTAGATGTATTCTAGTATAACAAACTCTGTGCTATCTAGTAACATAATATGTCACGTAACTATTTACATCCTATCTTTAAGCAAATCCATGCAAAACTATAGAATACTCTCTTTTTGGAAAATGTGTCTGACACTTTATATATGTGATTCAGTAACTGTACAGTGTTCACTGAAACCCTACTCCCCAAGCCTCTGCTGAAAAGAGTCTCAAACTCAGTCAATTATTATGGTAAACAAATTGAAATAAATAAATAATGGTGAAGGTTCTTATTTTTTTACTTTTAAATGCAGGCATACACTGGCCCAGAGGGAGATCAATGTAGGATCCTGCATCTTAACCAGTACTACAATACTCCTGTTTAAAAAGTTTACATTCAAAAGAACAAAGAATTACAGGACTGCTGGAGTAAGGCTGTTAAGTGGGCAAATCCTTTTCCTGAAGTGGTAAATTTCTTATCCACTAAACTGTATTCTGGTCTGTGACCTCCTTTAGATCCAAAATTATCTGAGATAGCTCTGACAGATGATCCAAGAAAGGTGCAGATGTCATGTATGAAGACTGGTAAGCACCTCTTCAGGTGCTCGCTGTCTGGCTTTTTTTAAACAAGAAACATCTGTATTAAATTATCACTTCTGACATAGGCAATCATCCATTTTTATAAATGAAAACAAACAATATTGACATCATCTCAGTTACAAGCATTTTAGATCACAAATCATATTAACACAATCCTAGCTGCAAACATTATACATCAATCTAGCCAAACTTCATCCGTGAAACATTACATAGCTCATTCAAGCCCTTCCCCTGTATGCATTGTTCCCACAATTCCCACTTTTTTTCCTATGCAATTTGCTCCTACCCTTTTCTTAAATATCCCAATTACAGTTGTTTTATCTATGTTACTATAATCAATACTTCTAGTACAGCTGATTTAGACTTTGATTTCCATTTTCTAGCAATTACTTTTTTGGTAGCCGCCATAATTAGACTCAGCAAGGCCTTGCTATGTCTAGGCAACTACGATTCAGTATCATAGGTCAGAAAAATCATTTCCCTAGTTTCACCAATTTGCTTACCCAGTATCCCCGACAGAGTAGTTAGTCTACAGGGAATCTTTAAAGTCTGCCAACTAATTACACACCCAAAAAATATTTTCCCAATTACCTCTTTCTTCCCTCACCACGTCTCCAGCATTTGCGCTCTACCTGAGAAAAAATTCTTTGGCGTCTACATGGGGTATAAAAATATCTATGTAAGCTTTTTCAAGCAAATATTATGAATTTTCAATATTTTGTTGCATATTTGCGAGACATACATATATCTCCCCATTGTTTCTTTAGGAATTGCTTATCCAATCTTTCTTCCCAGTCCTTTCTAACCTCCTCCAATTGATTCTTATAGTTATCATGCAATAGTTTATATGCTTTACTAATTATTCCTTTTTAATGGCAGCTTCTGTTCTAGATTCTACTAAAAACTCTACCAGTGCTCGTCATTTGTTTAGAACCCCTTATTTCTTTCTCTTTGCCTATACTCTGATATCAATCCTTGATAGGGAAGGCAATCTCTGACTTGCAGTCCAAACAAATTATTGGTGTCTTCCCATTCTATAACCTTTCCCGCTCTAGTAATTTGCTCATAATACCTTGTTTTTTTTTTGCCAGTTTTCTCCAATAAATTCCAGCCTCCTCTTACCTACTGACTGTATCAGTAATTGTGGTCATCCCTCTTGGCAGAATCTCCTTTCTCCATTGCCATGTTGGTTTAGTTCTTAGACTACTTTCTGCTTCTTTATGGATATACTATTCTGTATGATTATTGCTATTCCCCTTAAAGATCTGCATCCAAATTCCCAATCTCTCCTTGTTTTTTTTTTAGATTCCCCCATTTCGTCAACATCACTTTCTACTTTGAATTATAAGTTTCTGCTTGTGCTATGTATAGCAGCCTTAACTGTGTAGCTCTGAAATATCCCTTCAAATCTGTAATCCCAATCTGCCTTGTTCCACTGGAAGAACCATCTTATCCCATTTGACTCTTTCTGTCTTCCCCTCCTAGATAAAAACCTTCAGCTCTTTAATTGCTATCCACAACTTCTCCTCTGGTTGACAAAATTATGCCTGACCTGTGTAAAAGACTAAAATGATTCAAACATTTTAACTGCTTGTATCTTAGTATCAATAACCATATAACAGGGCTTCCAATATTTCAGTTATTGTATTATCTTTTGTTTAGTCTTTCCCACATATCCTTAGCTGACCCACCAAAATAATTTTTAATCCATAGTCCCAAATACTATAATTTCCACATAAATATGGATACTGCTGAACTAACTGGTGTGTGGGTACATGATTCACAGCTATTGCCTTTGTTTTAGCTTAATTAATTTTGTATCATGAACAGATTTAAAACTCAAAATGCTCCACAACACTGTAATGGCCTTTTCTGGTTCTGTCAGGTATATAATAATATCTGCATATACAGCCAGTTTTTCTTGACTACCACACCAATTCTATCCTTGAATTTCTGAGTCCCTTATTTTCTTTGCCAATAGTTCTAACAAAGAGGAAAGAGGACACCCCTGCCTGGTTCCTTTGCTCAACAAGAAATTATCAGAGAGGACCTTACCCACTTTAATTTTCACCTCTAATTCCTCAAATATGCTCCTAATCAACCGAATAATTTTATTAGGAAATTCAAATGCTTCCATTGTCCTGCTGATAAAGTTCCAGCTTACACTGTCAAATGCTTTCTCTGCATCAAGACCCACTAACAACAATGGTATTTTTTTACATTCTACTTCCCTCTGGATCATCAATGTTGTTACTGTTGTCAAATTTGCCTCCTCTCCACAAAACCGCACTGATCCATGTCTATCAATTTTGGCATCACTTTTGCCATTCTTTTAGCCACAGACAAACATGTTATAATCATGGTTTAGTATTGGAATGGGCCTGTATGAAGCTGGATCTGATGGGTCTTTACCCTCTTTAGGTATTACAGTTACCACCGCTTTCTTCCAGGATGTTGGTACTTCTCCTCCTCTTAAAATACAGTTAAAGAAAACCTGCCAGATCTTTCAGTTTTTTCCCCCTCTTAGCTTCCAAACTTCCACAGGAATACCATCTATTCCTACAGACTTTTCATTAGACTGGTTATACATCACCATTTTTATCTCATCTCCTCATATCCTGTTGGTAATTGAGCTTCATCTACCTCTAACCTTGGCATATTTAATTCTTCCATAAACATTTTTATTTGTACCTTTCTTGATTTCTGTATTTCTCTGCTTTATACAGACTTTCAAAGAATTTCCAAAATATTTCTAATACCTCTACAGGATCCTGTTACGTTCCTTGATCCAGGCTCCCTAAGCTTGGCGAGAGCCCTTTCTACTTCATGTTTCCTGACTTGTTTTTGTACTAGTGAGTTATTAACAAAAAACAGTTTAACAGCTTAACAGCAATCTTTCCAACTCATGCATATTATTAAGGTAATCTCTTATTTTCTGTTTAGCATTCTGCAGTTGCTCTTCTTGTTCTGTGAGAGTCCCCCTATTCTGCAATACTTAAATAATTCTTGTTACTTAACCATCTCTCCCTTTCTTTTATTTCCACCTTATTTTTAAACTCCACTTTACTTTTATCCCACTCCCTACCTATACTTTCAGAAGAAATATATGTTTTCTCTAATAACTCCTGAATACTTTCCACAATCCAGTCCTTAAATTCCTCTCCTTTCAACAGATATGTAGGAAAGTGCCAGTGTCTCATTTTTATTTCATCACCCTGTGTTTTTATTTTAAATACAACCAGCATATGATCTGAAGTAATTAATGGGTGCATATCAAGACCTTCAGTTAAATGCACATGGCTCCTGTTAAATGTAAATTCTGTACAGCCAAGCCCACCTTTTGTATCGTGTGGAATACGTAAATTTACATCAAATTCCTGGCACTGAATTCACACCTTCCATGACAAATATTTTCATAAACTTCTTCAAAAGTCTACCCTCCTTTATTATACTTTCACTTTCTGGGCCCCCAGACACATCTTCACCGCTGAAAATCAAATTCCAGTCCCCACTTATAAGTAACAGTCCTTGCTGAAAGCGGACTTCTCCCAAAATTTTCTATTTTCTTAAGCTCCATTAAAGCAGTATTAGGTGTAATATGAATTCATATATACGTGTGTGTGTGTGTGTGTGTGTGTGTGTGTGTGTGTGTGTGTGTGTGTGTGTGTGTGTGTGTGAGTGAGTGAGTGAGTGAGTGAGTGAGTGAGTGAGTGAGTGAGTGAGTGTGTGTGTGTGTGTGTGTGTGTGTGTGTATATATATATATATATATATATATATAATATATTTCACTACTCTTTCTTTTTTGTATTTATCTGTGAGGCTATTGATATTTAAAGACACTGCAGAAAGCATCAATGTATTAAAAAGTTAGTATCCCTATATTTTATGTACAACAGCTTTTTTTAAATGTCTAGTTTCAGCTTTTGTGTTACATGCATACACTGTTTGGCAGGTTGAACTTTTATACAGTTGTTTCTTGTCATATCCATTTGAGCCTATGTCACACATCTTATAATTTTCTTTTATTGAAAGCCCTCAAACAAAAAACAAACACACTCCTAATATCCCCATAAAAACCTACTAACTTAATACTAACACACAAAACCATGCACATATTCAAATATTGATGTTTGACTCTCCTAATAGTAACAACTGTCCCCAAACTGACAAGCACACTCACAGGCCTGAATTGCCTTAAAAAAGGTTATTCATGCTATGACGCATGGTTCAGCCTGTGCTTCTAGTAAATGCTGTCTTACCTTTATAGGTCTCCTAGCTGGATAAATACTTGAATGCTTTCACAGAACAATATCTCCTAGCCAATTTCTCTTTTTTCTAGCCAACTTCTCTTTACCAGATTGTCTCCGTGGAGACATGAGGACCAGATACAGAATTGCTAGTAAGTATACATTTAACTACTAGAAAAAAAGCCTCATAAAATTCAATATTCTTTTTCATTTACTTGCTTTCACTTAAATCTTGTTACTAGATCAAGCTAAGGGCCTTAATCCAGCCATTCCCTGATGCAAGAATGAGATAAAGCACACTATTTTTTCTTTTGTCATGCTCATTTAACCAGACTTTTCTGATTTTTTTTTACCCAACTTTTTTTTTTTAGCAAAGCATTGCCTACATTTTTTAAAACTGAACAAGGAGAAAGGAGATAGAAAAAAAAAACTTAAGTGCCTGTTTACAATAGTATCCGTATTCCACTCAAAGACTGAGAAAACTTTATAATCCTTTCAATTAACAACTCCTGTTGTGGAATACCAGTCCTGTTGCTTGCTTGGGCTTTCATAAAATTAATACAGTCTGTTCCTTCCAGCTTCTCTCATACAGCTGAAAACCTCAGGTTTCCCTATATTCTCTTTCCTCTAATTTTATATTTTTTGAAACATCTCTTCTTGGCAGTCTTATATTCAGCCAGCCTTTTCTTCATTTTGACCTCTGATTTTTGCAGTTTTATCACCTCATCTGAATATTTTTTTCACCCTTTTGTTTGAGTTGATATATTCCATCAGTATTTATTTTTAAGCGGGTCTGTGTGCAGTTGTCTTATGCTTTCCTCTAGCTTACTGGAAGTCATGTCTGGAGCTTGCATTGCTTTCTGATGAACAGCTGCCAACACTTTTCCTCACCTTTTGTACCACATTTTCATTCAGGTCCACTATACATCTTTTTTTCCTGGCATTCAGGCAGGCCACTTACTAGCCAGTTACTGAAATTTACCAAGAAACACAAAGGTCCACTGGCCTTCTCTGCTGAGTTTCCTTTTTTTCACACTGAAAGAGCTAGAATTAAGCTGTTACTCAATCTGCAGGCCTCTTGGAAGTCCTTGCAGACTAGCTTTTGATCCACACAAATCAGAGGAAAATTTCTCCTCTATGCTGAAGTCATGAAAAGGTTACATTTTTTCTTCCAGAATATGAAACTGTCATCTTTATCTCTAAAGCTATATGAAATGCCTCTAACATAGGTGCCAGGGAAGGTGCTCATAAGTTTTTAAACGTCTGCAGCAAGGTAGTTAGCTGTTCTTTGGATACTTAGCTGACTGGCATTGATCTATATTGTCAGGCCTACCTCTCAACTTCTTTGCTTAATAATTCTGGAAAAGCTAAAAACAAGGGGGGCCAAAATAAGGGGCAAATGTTAAATATTTCCCTTACAGACTTGGAAAGTTGCAAGAATAACAGGTTTTGTATTCAAATGCATTTTCTTAAGGATATGAATTCTGAAACTCAAATATGTCCTTATTTAGTGACTGCAGTCCTCAATGACATGCTAGAAAACAGCAAATTTTATGAGGAACAGGCTAAAGATAACATGTAAAATGATGGATATTCAGCAAAATTCTAAGCAGTTGAGAGGTACGTAGTCTGGCGAGATGGGATACTCTTCCTCTGCTGAACTCATGAATATAACATTTTGAAATATATATTTTTTGCTACAATCTGAATTGTGTCTCCCAACCTTTTTCAATTTAATATCTCCTCTCTGTCCTTCCTGTTTTCCATTCTTTCATGATTTCTCCACATTTCCTAACTTCTGTAATTCCTTATGTTTAGAAACCTCCTTTCCTCAGACTTTTTCACAAAGAGATTAGCAGTTACACAATATTGTAAGCTGCAAAGGAATACATACTTTTAAATATTTTTACCCGGGAAACTTGTTAAACTTTAAACAGACTTCACAAGGATCTAGTTTATGGTCAGGACTTAAATGAAATTAAGTATTGTTACCTTTAGGTATTACCTACATAACACAATAAGTGATGACAAATTTAAGAGGAAATAATGTATCCTTTCATACTTCAGTGTATTCAACAGTTACTGACTTTCCTGACGAAAGTCATTCGGCCAAGATTAAAAATGTTGCATAAATAAGAAGTTATGTACTCACCATAACATTCCATCTGAGTAGGTAACTTAATTTGTCAGCAACCTGTGGGTATCGGATCTGACCTCGGATCCGAGCCGGCAGCTTTCCAAGCTAAAAGATCCAAGCTCTCAGCTCCTCCCCGTTACCCATAATACCCTACCTCCCTCCAGTCCTCAGATCAAGTTTGCCAAATATGCACCCAACAAAAAATCAACCATCTAAGACATTCAAAAGAAGAACACTAACGATGCATGACAAAGGAAAACCTTCAGTCATGGGCAAAACCATGAAACACTCTAGCGGGAAGGAGGGGGGGGGGGTCAGTTGCTGACAAATGAAGTTACCTACTCAGATGGAACATTATGGTGAGTACATAACTTCTTAATCTGAAGCAGTTAACTTCATTTGATCAGCAACCTGTGGGACAGAGTCCCCAGCTACCAAAAACCTTGGGCGGTCCGCAAGGAAGGATATTTCGGAGCACTGTGGAGCCAAATGCTGCCCTACCTCTGGATATCAGATCCAGCTTATAATGAGAAATGAAGGTATGAGAAGAGGACCAAGTAGCCGCTGAGCAGATGTCATCTAAAGGAACTTTTGACCAGAATGCTGCAGAAGTAGCCATAGAACGGGTAGAGTGGGCATGAACCCCTAAGGGTTCAGGCCTGCCGGAAGCTAAATAAGCGTGAATGATGCAATGTGATATCCATCTCACTAAGGTAACTTTCGTAATAGGCTTTCCCAAAGATGGCTTAGCGAAAGACACGAAGAGTTGATCCGATTTCCGAGTAGCCTCTGTCCTGTGCAAGTAAAACCACAATTGTCTGTGCACATCCAATAAGTGCAACCTGTATTCCCCTTTGTTCTGAAAGTTGGTGAAGAAACCAGGCAAGTTAATGGTTTGGTTGATATTGGATTCGGAGGCCACCTTAGGCAAGAATGAAGGGTTAGTCCTGAGAGACACTATGTCCTTATGGAAGACCAGATATGGGGGCTTCATACAAAGGGCTTGAAGTTCAGATACCCTTCTGGCTGAAGTAACTGCAATCAGGAAGGCCGTTTTCCAAGATAAGAATTTTAACTTGACCGAAGCTGCAGGTTCAAAGGGTGGGCCAGTCAGTGCCGGAAAAACCAAGATTAAGTCCCACGGGGGAACCGCATTCTTGACCGGAGGTCTCAACAGAAAGGTGCCTTTCAAAAAGGTTTTGCATATCTTAGCGGACGCTAAGGGACCAAGTAGAAGCACTTGCTCCTTGGTAGAAAATATGGGACAGGAATTCAAGAACCGTTGGAATGGGAGCAGTAAAGGGGTCTAAATCCCTATGTTTGGCCCAGATGGAAAAAAACGCTTCCATTTACTTCTGTAGATCTTCCTGGTAGAAGGTTTATGCGCTGCCACCAGAATAGATTTTACGGGAGACGAGATACCGTGAGTCCTAGCTATAAGTGGAACTCAAGCCGTGAGCTTGAGGTCGTCCAGGTTCGGAGGTTGTAATCCCGCAGGATGAGAGATCAGATCCGGAATGGGATCTAAGAGCCAAGGAGGAGCTACGCTGTGAGACCGCAGGTAAGGGAACCAGATCTGGTGAGGCCAGAATGGGGCTATGAGGATTATTTTGCTCCCCAACCAATGAGCTTTCGACAGAAATTTTGTCATTAGCGGAAGAGGAGGATAAGCATAAAGAAGACCGGGGGGGGGGCCAAGCATGAACCAGAGCGTCTCTGGGGCTCTCCCCTGTTGGGGGAATCAGAGCGAAAAGCTTGCTGCATTTTGCGTTTGAGGAAGAAGCGAAAAGATCACAGCAAGGGTGACCCCATCTGAGGAAGATCTGATTTGCTACTGATGGGTTTAGAGACCACTCGTAAGGTGTGAGGATCGAGCAACTCAGCATGTCCGCTAGAATGTTGGACTGACCCGGAATGTGTGTTGCTATCCGAAAGCAGTTGGTGGAAATCGCCCATTCCCAAACTCTCATAGCCTCTCGACAAAGAGGGTAAGATCCGGTTCCTCCCTGTTTGTTGATGTACCAGACTACTGCCATGTTGTCTGTCTGAATTGTAATAGTCCCCAGAGGAAGAAGGTCTTGAAGGGCTTGCAACGCTAGAAGCATCGCCCTCATCTCCAGGACACCGATATGCAGAAGAGTCTCTAACGGGGTCCATGTGCCTTGGACGGTTCTGCCCATGGAATGCCCCCCACCCGAAGCGAGAAGCGTCCATTTTCAGCGTGGCTTGGGGTTGAGGCATCACAAACGGTCTCCCTTCCCGCAGCTCTCGGGAATGGAGCCACCAAAGAAGGGAGTTCCTGCAAACCCTGCTTAGGGGAATCGGATAATCCAATGGGTGAAGGAGGAGAGACCACTGAACCTGAAGAGACCATTGAAGGACTCTCATGTGTAATCGCGCCAGAGGTGAAACGTTGATGGCTGCCGCCATGGAACCTAGGGCTCTCAGGACCAATTCTGCAGGCGGGACTGTAGGAACGCTATTACATGGAGTGACAAGTTGCGCAAGCTGTCCACTGTCAGAAAGGCTTTGGACTGGAGCGTATTTATCCTGGCCTCTATGAAATCCAGAACTTGCACAGGATGAAGAGACTACTTCTGAAAATTTATGGTAATGCCTAGATGCTGGGCCAAGGATAAGGAATAATCCTTGGCGGAGCAGAGCAGATGCCTGGTGGGGGCGGTGAGGAGCCAGTCATCTAGGTACAGAAATACCTGAATTCCCTGAAGTCTCAGGCGGGCTGCTAAAACTGCCATGACCTTGGTGAACACCCTGGGGGCTGTGGTGAGGCCGAACGGGAGAACCCTGAACTGAAAATGACTGGCTCCTAGCCGAAAGCGGAGAAACTTTCTGGACCGTCTGTCCATGAGAATGTGGTAGTACGCATCCTTGAGGTCTATGGAGCACATCCAGTCATTCTCCTGTAGAAGAGGGAGAATAGATTGCAGAGTGACCATCCGGAATTTCTCTTTGGCAATGAACAGGTTTAGAGTTGACAGGTCGAGAATTGGCCTCAAGTCCCCCGTCCTTTTTGGCACCAAAAAGAACCTGGAGTAATTGCCTAACCCGGATTGCTCTGGGATGGCCCTTTTTTCTAGCAACTTCTTTATTTCTGAAGCCGCAGCCTCCCTCTGATTTGGTGAGACATCAGGAAGGCGCTTTGTTCGTGGGGGAAGATTCAGAAAGGGGATAGTGTAACCACTGGATATTATTCGGAGCACCCAATGATCTGTCGTAATGGACTCCCATCTCCGTAGGTGCTCCGAAAACCGCTCCCCCCGACTGCCTCCAGAGAGGGACAGCCGAGCAAGCCCTCAGGGGTCGGTCCGAGAAGGGTTCTCTGGACCCAAAATTCTTCGCCCCCCCCTCTGTCTCTGGGCTGGTGTCCACCTTGTCCTCCTCTGCCTCTGAAGGACGAAGGGTCCGGAGTGGGATGGGACTGCTGGGACTTCCGGAACCACATCTTCTTTTGTCCTCTCTGGTTCCTTGAGAAGGACCTTTGAGGATTCGAGAAGCAGATCCCGACGGCAGACAGTGTCTTCCCGTCTTTCTCGCTCTGGAGCAGCTTGTCGCGGACAGTTTTGCCAAATAGCGTAGAACCGTCAAAGGGAGCATTCGCGAAGGACGCCTTGAAGGGTTCCGCAAAGTCACAAAGGCGAAGCCATGTGTGGCGCCACAAGGCAACCCCTGCCCCACTGGCTCTAGCCGCTCCTTCCATGGCACGGGAGAGAAGTCACATGGACGTGTTAGAAATTGACTTTAGAGTGGCCATGCGAGCCGAGAAAGTCAGTTTATTCTCGGCCGCCATGGACTCCGGGGGACATCCAGCATATTCTTTTATCAGATCCCACTGGAGTCTAATGACGTGTGCCAGTTAATTCAGCACCCTTACAGAAAAGGTGGCTGCAGCAAACATCCGCTTTCCAATACGGTCCATCGTTCGAGACTCCTTATCAGGAGGATGGACCGAGGAACTTTCTTGCGCTAGTTCCTTCTTAGTGGCAGCCGCTACCACCATGGCATCTACTGGGGACCCTTTATTCAATGCCTGTTTGTCAGGGGGAGGACTAAGAATCTTGTGCGGTCTTCTAGGGATTGGCTCCACAGTGTCCGGCTCCTTCCAAACCCTGAGAGTAAAATAAAGTCTACCAGTGGATCAGCCGGGGGGGACACCCAAGAGGCAGACGGGCCTGCGAACGCCTCCAGAAACACAGACTCATCCGAGGAAGGTTTTTGGGCTGACCACCCCCCTCTAATATGCAGCATTTCCATAATGTCCCCAAAGGAGACGTCTTCTGGGGGTGACCTTGGGGAACCTTCCCCTTCCTCTAAGTCCGTGTCCTCTGTGAGGGACTCAGGGGAGTCCAAGTGCCTCCTCTTGCACTTTCGTTTGTGAGGGACCTCCTCGGCAGGACTGTCCGAGGAGGTCTCACCAACGAGGTCCTGTTCCCCTACGGGAACCAACTGGAGCATCGGCGCAGGCTTTCCTTGGGGCCGGACGATGGACGACAGGCCCAAATGCGAGGGAGTGAGGGGTGGATCCGCAGCCCGGACCGGGGACCTGGAATTCCTCAACAGCAGCCTTTCCACCACGTCAAAAGCCGAGGGTGAGCTACTCTCCCCTGGCTCCGAGAGTAGCCCGCTCTGCTCGGACGTGCAGACCGGAGTTGGAGCCAACGCAATCGGATCCTAAAGGGTAGTGTGCTCCGACCAAAATGGAGCCGAAGACACACTGACCCCTGCGGATCTGAAGCAAGGCTCTCGACCCCGAGAGGTGAGATCTGACATGCTGGAGGGTACAGTCGGCGAAGTAGCCACCACTGTCAGCGCCAACTCCCCGGATCCGAGACGGCTCGGATCCAAAGACTCCGAAACCCGATAGTGAATCGGAGAAGGAGCAATTGGGGCAAAGAAAGGGGCCAAGCTCCCCCCCGGAGGGGGGGGGGCACAAGCACCCCCATCTGCATTTGGGCCTGCAGGAATCGACGCATCATCCGGTCCATATCAGCGTCAGACATACTTCGAGTAGACCTTGAAGAGGTCGTCGAGGCGGGCCGGGAAGGCCGCCTAGACGACCTCGAGGGAGACTGGGACTCCTCCTCCAGCTCCGGAGAAAAGTGGGGAGAATGGAGCCAAGAGGGGGAAGAACCGGAGACCCTCCTGGGAGAGCTAACTAATTTAGCAGGCGGAGCAGAGGGGTGAGACTCTGCCCGCCACTTGTGGCTCTTATGCCGGTCCTTCTCCCTATGCCTTTTCTCTTTGCTAGAAGAGTCCCCCTTCTCCCTGGGACACAGAGGGAGGTTGAGTCCCTGCCAGGGGAGGGGGAGCTGAAGGTTGGACAGCCGCTGCGGGAGAGGAGGAAAAAGAATCCGCGGGCAAGAGTTCCGCCAGGATTAACTTATTCCTCCTATCCCTCACAGCCCTGGGGTTAAAGGTTGCGCACACTTGGCAGCCCGAAGACAAGTGGGCCACCCCCAGGCAGAGAACGCACTGAGTGTGGCCATCCGCTGGGGACAGCTTATGACCACACTCAGTGCATTTAGAAAAAAATGGCCTTAGGCCCCTCAGCCATCGCATGTTGAAACGTGTCCACACACACAAGAAAGGGGAGGGAAAAACTAAAACTCTACACAATTTACCACAAAAAAAATCCAAAAATTACAGATACAGAAAACTAAGGGCCTACTAGACTCACACACATGAAAAAAACTTCAAGAAAAAGAGTTTTAAAATAGTTTTAGATACTCTCACCAATGCCAAGAGCTCGTCACTTAAGCTGTCAAAAGCCGTGGCAAACGAGATCTGAGGACTGGAGGGAGGTAGCAGGGTGTTATGGGTAAAGGGGAGGAGCTGAGAGCTCGGATCGTTTAGCTTGGAATGCTGCCGGCTCAGATCCGAGGTCGGATCAGATACCCACAGGTTGCTGATCAAATGAAGTTAACTACTTCAGATAAATGGTTTCAATGATAAAACCACCGAGTACGTGAAAGTTCACTAGAGTTTCCCAAATCTGTCCATAGCTGGAGACTCCCTGCTGAAAGACACAGGAACTCTCCTCAGCAAGTTTCTTTTTAGTGGCAGCTGCTATGACCATGGTATCCACAGCTAATCCCTTCGCCCAGAACTGCTTAGCCTTGGGGGTAGACAGTATTTTATCAGGTCATTTAGGGATGGGCTCGCTGGTGTCTGGAGCCTTTCACGCCGGCTGTGAGATCAACTGAATGAGTTCAACAGTGGGTGGGGGTCACCCAAGAGGTAGATGGCTGGATGCCGAAAGCCTGCAGATAAACAGATTCTTCAGAGGAAGGGTTTTGGGACTTCCAGCCACTCCCCTGTTTTACAACTTCTAAGATGTCTCCAAATAAGACATCTTCAGGAGGTAACCATGGGGACCCTTCCCCCCCCCATCAAAATATGTGTACTCTGTAACTGAATCTGGGGGAGAATTTGAGCGTTTCCTCGTGCACTTCATTTTTGAGGGACCTGCTCAGGGGGATAATGTGGGGAGATATCAGAAGATGAGAGAACCTGGGCCTGTTGAACCTGAGACTTCGGTGTCCGCTATCCCAGTGGAGAGGCAGGAGGAATAATAGAGCTAGAAGTGGGGGGTACCTGTTCCAAGGAGGAAGGCACTGACTGGGTCAATGTAAATGAGAGGGCACTCTCCACAGCCTTGAAGGATGGCCCCCTTGAAGAGGGAAGGGAGTCTGGAACCAAGATAGACGGCATCGGGACCAGGGTCATTCCCTGTTCCAAACAACCGACCCTCAGAACAGAAGCCGGTACCGAACTAACTTAAGCCGAAGCTCTGAGGAACCGGGATGGCTCTGAATAACCTGCAGTCAAGACCTGCCCCCAGAACAGACAGTGTAGCTAAGGCTCCAGAAGGCCTCCAGTTCCAAAGCCACTGAAGAGCTCAAGGTAACCACCAGCTCTAAAGAAGCAAACAACTCTGGAGCCAGTATAGTTGGCACAAGGAGATCTGGAACAAATGACTCTAAGACCTCAGAGGAGGTTAGAAGAGGAGTAGTTAGTGGGGTAAAGGAAGTTTCGGTGCCAGGACCTGAGGGGGTTGGAAGCAAAAGGGGGCCTGAAAGTCCTCTAGCCCACAGAATTTTATTCAACAGCCCCTCCACATAAAGTTCAGAAAGTCTTTTGGTGGAGCAGATGGATGAAGCAAAAGGGGAATTAGGTCTCTGCAGAAAAAAGCAGCAAAGGGTCAACGGAAGGTGAATAAGTAGTTCTAGGTATTAAGTCTTTAATCATGGAAGGAGAAGCAGAAATGCTTTCCTGCACCAAGGCCTTCAAAGTTGAAGGACCTGAGATAACAGGGGCTAGAATAGTTGTAGGCATCAGTGTTTTAGAAGCAGAGGCCTGCAGTTCTGTTGATGCTTTTGGAACTGAGGGTTTCAGTTTCTTTGCTTTCGGAACCGATGGAGAGGTCATAACAGAGACGCTCCTTTTCTTTCCTTTGTCCACAGAAGAGGAGAATGAAGGGAATGAAATGTCTGATTTAGCTTTGTCCACAGAAGATTGGGCTTCACTAAATGCTGAGGGAAGCAGACCTTTCAAAATTAGCTTATTGTGCCTTTAAACCAGGGCTCGATGGTTAAATGCATGACAAATGTTGCAGTCTTCTTGTAAATGGAAGGGACCAAGACAACAGACACAGAGAGAATGAAAATCCAATGAAGGTATTTTATGGCCGCATTTCTGGCATTTTTTAAAGCCAGAGGGGGCCCCTACCTTTCATAGCCATGTCAACAAAAGGATATATGGCTAGAAGACAGCCACTTACACTCACATTAAGTATATAAAAAGAACTAACAGAGGAGACAAAAGATTTATTTTTTGAAAGGAGAGAGGGGAAGAAGATAGCCGGAGGAGTACATAAGCGTGTACGGGAAAGGGATAAGAATGACAAGAGAGGGGGGGGGGCATCAATGATGTTAGTGGGAAATTACATAGAAGTGTAATGGGAAAAACTATCAACAATGATACTGTGAGAATACATTAAGTGTAAGGAAAAAATTTAAGAAATAGCTGAACAAGAAAAAAGAGAAATAAACAAACAGAATTTACCTAACGCACTGAAACTCAAGAGTATTGGCAAATGTGACCATTCTGGAACACAGCAAATGAGATCTGAGGTAAGTGAGAGAGAGGAAGGAATTGTGGGTAGAGGAGAAACTAAGATTTTTCGGCTGGCACAAGCTGTATTAACTTCAGAGTCCATTCAGATATTGGAACCAAATCCATCTGTCAAGGATAAAATGAAGACTGACGACATCAGATAAATGGTTTCAATGATAAGCACACCATCTAACAACCAAGCGTGTATTACCCAGATTGACAGCCTTCCAAACTCCTTTCTGGTCTGTCATCTCAACATCAGAAGCCTAAACAACAAGACCCATAGCCTACATGGACTATTAGCTGTTCACTCCCCTGATTTCCTCTGCCTCACAGAAACCTGGCTAAAACCAATAACCAAAGATAACGAAATAACCCCACCCCCCCCACAGTACAACATCCTTAGACTGGGACCAGAGCTGCAGGAAAGGTGGTGGGGTAGCTGTATTATACAAGTCCACCCTAACAATAACAACTGACACCCAACAGCCACCCTGTTTGACAATGCAGAAATTCTCATCACCAAACTAATAATAAACAAAAATAAAGGCAGATACATTGTCTGCATTTATATTCCACCTGGCAAGAATAATAACACTCTAGAAAATATATTACATTGGCTAGCTTCTAACTATCCCCAAGAAACCATTGTCTTGGGGGACTTTAACACTGACTGGAACACTTGTTCCTCTGAAACTCCCTCCGCCCATTTAAACTTCCACGGGTTTACTCAAGTCATTGCCACCCCCACCACATTTAGCAAAAATAGAGTCAAAGATAGTATTCTTGATTTGATACTTATTAACAACCACCCCCAAAAGTACAAGTTGGGTAAATTACCCGATGATCTAAGTGATCACTGCCTTACCTATATTATTAGGCTCAAAACCGACATTCCCAACCAGCCCACCTACAAAACTATAACATCAGGAACTTTAACCTTGACAACTTCCAAAATGAACTCAAAGCATGTAATTGAATGTCTCGAAACGACTCCCATTAAAAGAAGCAGTTGAGTACTTCAATACCAGATTTCTGGCTATCCTTAACCACCATGCTCCTACCTGTACCATCTGTGTAAAAGCCTCAGTTGCACCGTGGCTATCTAAAGAAACAAAAACCAAAATTAAACTAAGAAAACGCCTGGGCCAGGTGGCATGTTACCAAAGCCCCTATGGACCAAGTAAGATAACGGCAGCTAAGGAACCAGACCAAAAATCTGTCATTCTAGACAAAAAAAATCACTACACCCTCCTACAACAAAAATATCAGCTAAAACCTCAAAAGTTTTGGGCTGGTATTAACAATCTTCTCTACCCAGGCCGTTCTGCCACTCCTACCTCATCAGCTGCCCTTGATAAATCCCCTGTAGAAATTGCAAACAGCTTTAACTCAGTCTTTACTGAAACTATCCAGTCTCTACGCTACCCATCTCACTCCATCAGATACAAACACCAGCTCTGGCACATCTAGCCCTGATCCACCCAGCACCCAACCCACCTTTACCTTTCAAACCGTACCTACCAACCTGATCCAGACCTTACTCAAAAAGCTAAAACCTACTACACTAGCTGCCGACCACCTCCCAGCTGAATATCTTCAAAAAGCAGCTGATGCCATAGCACTTTCCATTTCTATTCTGATCAACAGATCCATCTCAGAAGGATCCATCCCAGCAATATGGAAAATATCACATGTTATACCTCTCCATACAGGAGGAAGTTCAACAGAATTATCTAACTTTAGACCTATAGCCATTCTTTCACCACTAGCTAAAATCATGGAAAGATGCATACACAAACAAATCATGCACTTTATTATTTAAAATGCAAAGCTCTTCAACTCTCAGCAAGGCTTTAGGCCATTCCACAGTATCACCACGGCTCTTCTATCTTTCTCTGTCATCAATCATCGTAACAACAACAAACTATCTTCAGCACTCTTCCTAGATCTCTCAAAAGCTTTTGATATGGCAACTATCAGCTACTGCTCAATACCCTACAAACCATCGGTTTAGACCAACACACAATACACTGGTTTCACTCCTACCTAAACGGTAGACAGCAGGCTACCTTATGGCAGAGGAAGCTGTCATCCCAACTTCCTCTAACCCTAGGTGTCCCACAAGGGTCCATACTAGGTCCCCTTCTTTTCTCTATCTTTATCAATGATCTGCACAACACCATCCCAGGAGCCACCTGCATCCAATATGCAGATGACTCAACAATGGCCAATATACTCCGCCTCCTCTTCTACACAACTTCTAACCCTCACCCAGGCCACTTTCAGCACAGTAGAAACATGGCTAGCTAATCGCCGTCTGCTTCTAAATCCTAACAAAACCAAGCGACTACTTTTCTCCCCTAACCATAGAATTTCTCCTCCTTCCTTCAACATCAAATCTAGCAATGACATCACTACCTTCCCTGATGACCATACAAAGCTTTTAGGTGTAATAGACAACAACCTTAAATTTGGTAAACATGTCAATCACACTATTAAGTCAGTCAACAAAAAACTTGGCTCCCTGTACAGAGCCAAACATTTCCTCACCTCCCTAGCTAGGGTAGCTATTGCAAGATCACACCTCCTCTCTACCCTTATGTATGCCTCCCCTGTACTCGCCAACCTACCCAAAACCGATCTCAACAAATTATCAGGATGTTACAATCATATAGCCAGATTCGCTACTGGCATGGCTTTTAGGACCCACCATTACCAGAACCTCAAAGCACTGGGATGGCTAGAGTATGCCACCCTTCTACAGTAGCACATAAAATACTCCATCAACCTGATAACACCCCTTCCCTCAAAAATATTCTCCACCCCTCATAGTGCCCCCAGGCCATTACGTTCAGCTGATAAACTAATGATACTGACCCAAAATTCCAACAACTCTGCAAGCGATGGTATATTTGCCAACTCAACCGGTAGAATCTGGAATCTACTCCCTCCTACCGTTACCAAGGAAACCTCACTACTTCTATTTAAAAGAGAACTCAAAAAATACCTTGCATCTCATTGGCTGTGCTCTTGTTCTAAATCTAACAAATTCACTAATACATGTCTTGCTACTCAACCTGCTGTTTAGCCAAGTATCTATGTCTCATAGCATTTGAATGTCTAACCATTGTGAATTATGAGATCTGATTGTATTCTATGTTCACATTTTCTGATACGTCTTTGCCAATCAGATGCAAGTCTGCACATTGTGTATATTGATATCTGCCTGTATTATTTGTCTATATTTTTCTAAACATGTCTGCCTGAGTGTATCACTCAGTGATGTATGTATCATCTCTTTTTTGGTATGTGGAACTTTTCTCCCTGGGCCTCCACTGAAAATGGAAATATATCCAGTCGGACTATCCCGGTCAACACATGTAAAATAAAATAAATAAATAAGCCACTGAGTAGATAAAATTTCACTAGAGCAAAGTGAGGAATCAGCCACATTCAGACTACAAGGAAAAACTGAAGAGGGCAAAAATATGTAGCGTCACCATCTGCATTAGTAATTTCAAAAGCATAAGACCAGCACTGGACCTTACAGGCAATAATGTGAAAAATCCAAACAAATCATAGGAGACAGAACATGGGTGAACACAAATTTTATTTATTTGTTTATTTATTTTGACATTTGTTAACTGGGCTAGTCTGACTGGGCAAGAGCCCTTTTTCAGCAGAGACCCAGGGAGAAAAGCTCCAGTGATGTTATAAAATTACACAATTTAGAGACAAGAGCAATACAGAACTGTAAAAAAAAAAAAAAAAAAAAAAAAACAGTTAATTACATTTGGTAGATTAAGAACAATTCTTTACCAGTAGCCCAAGAGGTACAATTCAGTCAAGTATCAGTTGTGATATGATATAGAGGAATACTCTTTTTTTTAGGAGAGTCAGAGTAATTGTATTCGTAAATTTGGGGGGGGGGGGTTCAGATCAGGTGAAAGTAAGGAGTAACTGTATCTGCGTGTGGGGGGGTCAGATCAGGTGTAAGTAAACAGTTATGCAAGGTTGAGTAGTTCAAGAAGTTGGTTGTAAAATAGTTTAAAGCTGGGAGGAGGAGGACGAAGAAAAGAGTTAGTAGAAGCTGTGTTAGCAGGGGTTGCATGGGGGGTGCTTTATGTTAGGTCATGGCACGTGAACATTTTTTTTCACTAATCAGGAAAAGTTTTATAGATTTTTAAAGCAGTTTGTGTTGGGTAGTGTTCTTAGTGAGAGTAGTTGTAGAACAGTTTACCTATGTTTTTTTTTTGAGGTTTATAGATTTGCAGGAGTTGTTGATCTGAGCTTTGAACAGGGCAGCTGGGAGTATAAGGAGTAAGAAGAGAGGACAGCACAGTGCAGTAGGTTGGCTTGTACAGGATGGAGTAAATAGTTGAGGGAGGAGGAGTTGGTGGTGGCATTCTAGCCACTGAAGTGTATGTAGAGATAGGAAATGGTGTGAGCGATAGGGTAGGTTTACTGCTAACCTAGCAATTTTGTTTAAGGTGAATTCAAGTTTGGACATAAAGTTAAGTTTGGAGGTTAGTTAGGATAGGGGAGGCATAGAGTAGGGTAGACGGTAAGGTTTGTGCTAGTACAGGTCTTGATTCATTAGAGAGGAATTTTTTTGGTCCTGTAGCCTGAGTTTTTGATGTGTTTTTTGATGGTATGTTGTATGCGAACATTCAATTTCAGTTGACTGCCAAGTATAACGCCTAATATTTTGTATTAGGTACTGCTTTAATAATAGTGCTGTTTAGGGAACAGATGGTGAAAGGAGCCTTTGCAAGTAAGGAGAGATTTAGGTAGGAATAGGAGTTTATTTTTTGAGATTTAGAGGTAGTTGGTTGCCAGTTAGCCATCTTTCTACAGAGATTATGATTTGCTGTTACAGTGACTCTTTCAAAGAATATTTCATAAAGCTAAGTCATTCAGAAACTCCTTCTACTGAACTTTCAAAACTACTTAAAGTAATCTGTTTAAAAGCCAGCAACAAAATAACATTCAGAGGGAGTAATGCTTAAACGTACATGGACACCCTCCAGACACTTGGAGTAAACAGAAATTCAGAGTTCTGCCAAGTTAAAATCAAAAAGACAGACAATAGTGCCCTGACTATCAAATAAGGGGATATAAAATGAACTGTGTGGAAAAAATCATCCCACAGTAAAACACAATCATCACCCTGGCAGAATACATCACTACATTTTATGGTATATTAAATTATAAAATGACACCAACTGTTTAAAGTGATGTAAAGGCAATATTAACGGTACAGAAGACCAAGGAATGATGAAAAAAAGAAGTTATGTACTCACCATAACGTTCCATCTGAGTAGTTATTTTCTGCAACCTGTGGGTATTCGGATCCATATTGGATCCGAGCCGGCAACATTTTATCAAGCATCTGCTCCAAGCTCCTCCCCTTACCCATAATCCCTCACCTCTCCTACCTTCCCTCAGATCGAGTTTGCCACTAACCAAAATATTAGCAAATCAATAACGTTAACCTTGAACAGGTTCGGGGGAAGGAGGGAGGGACGGTTGCAGAAAATGAAGTATAACTACTCAGATGGAATGTTATGGTGGGTACATAACTTCTTTATCTGAAGTAGTTAACTTCATTTATCTGCAACCTGTGGGACAGAGTCCCCAGCTACCAAAACTCCTGGGAGGCCCTCATGGAAGGCTATTCCTGAGCACCGCACAGCCAAAGGATGCTATCCCTCTAGAGATCAAATCCAACTTATAATGAGACATGAATGCATATGACCTTGCCCAGGTCGCTGTTGCACAGATATCATCCAGAGAAACCCTAGACCAAAAAGCAGCAGACGTTGCCATAGATCTGGTGGAATGAGCTTTAATAAGACCATGAGCTTTAATAAGACCAGGTGGGGATAGGCCTTTATCCCTATAGACTTGCAGTATACATTGTGTAATCCACCTGGCTAAACAGACCTTGGAAATGGCCTTGCCCAAAAAGGGTCTAGAAAAAGGACATGAATAATTGGTCAGACTTACGAAATTGTTTAGTCCTGTGTAGATAGAAAAGAAGCTGGCTATGAACATGTAGCAAGTGCAGCTTATATTCACCCTTGTTCTGGAAATTTGGAAAGAACACAGGCAGATTAATCATCTGGTTAATGTTAGATTCAGAAGCCACTTTTGGTAAGAAAGAAGGGTTCATGCAAAGCGGAACTGTGTTTTTATGAAAAATTAAGTAGGGGGGCATGACAGACAAAGCTTGGATCCCAGAAACCCTTTTAGCTGAAGTAATGGCCACTAAAAAGGCTGCCTTCCAGGAAAGAAATTTTAAGTCTACTGACGCTGCTGGTTCAAAAGGGGGTGCCACCAATGCCTGCAGAACTAGAGTAAGGTCCCAAGGGGGGACGGAATTCTTAACCGGGGGACGCAAGAGAAAAGTAACTTTTAGAAAGGCCTTGCACAATCTCAAGGAGGCCACAGCATTCAAATTTTTGCCGATATGAGAAATTTGATATGGCTGCCAGTTGTACTTTCACTGTGGAGGAACTAGTCCCTTGTTGAAAAATATATGACAAAAACTCCAAGACTGCAGGAATGGGGGCAGTAAATGAATCTATGTTTCTCTGAGAAGACCAAATAGAGAAACATTTCCATTTGTTGCGATAAACCTTCCTAGTGAAAGCTTTGAGGGATGCCACCAGAATACTCTTTACTGAAGATGATAAACTGGGAGTCCCAGCGATCAGGGGAACTGGAGCAACCAAGCAGTCAGCTTGAGGTTATCCAGGTCGGGCGGACTGATGCCAGAGGAATGGGATATGAGATCCGGGCAGGGATCTAGAATCCTTGGAGGAGTTAGAGCATGAGACCAAAGGAAGGGGAACCACACTTGACGAGGCCAGAACCGGGCAATGAGGATCACTTTGCACCCCAGTCGGTATTCTTTCTGAAGAAACTTCAGAATGAGAGGTAGCGGGGAATAGGCATACAGTAACCCGGGAGGCCAAGCATGGACTAGAGCGTCTCTGGGGGAGTCCCCTGGGGAGGGGATTAGAGCAAAGAACTCGCTGCACTTCACATTGGAAGGAGATGCAAAGAGATCGCAGCAAGAGTGACCTCACACTAGGAAGATCTCCTCCGCTATTGACTGTTTCAGAGACCACTCATATGGCATTAGAATAGCCCGACTCAATCTGTCTGCTAAAATGTTGGAGCGTCCCAGGATGTGCATTGTAATCAGAAACCGAATGGTGGAAATCGCCCACTCCCACACTCTCATGGCCTTGCAGCAGATAGGGTAAGATCTGGTCCCTCCTTGTCTGTTGATGTACCAGACAATGGACATATTTGTCTGAATGAACTGCAATCTTCCCCAGGGAGAGAACAGTGTGAAAGGCTTGCAACGCTAAAAGCACTGCCCTCATCTCCAGAACATTGATATGCAATCTGGGCTCGGTTTGGGACCACGTGCCTTGGACTGTCCTTCTCAAAAAGTGCCCCCCCCCCCCACCCGAGCTGGGAGGCGTCCGTGGTCACTATGGCTTGGGCTGGGGATGTTAAGAATGGGCAACCTGCCAAGATTTCTGGCGACTGGAGCCACCAAAAAAAAGTCGTCTTGCAGGCTCTGCTGATCCGTATAGGGTAGTCCATGGGGAGATCTAACCAAGACCATTGAATTGCCAAGGTCCACTGAAGAACTCTCATGTGAAGGCACGCACATGGTACAATTGAAATCGTTGCTGCCATGGAGCCTAGGGTGCGGAGAATGTCACTCACCATCGGTGTCCTGGGGCCGAGGATCACTGACACATGGGCCTGTAGGTTCTGGATCCTGTCCTGAGTGAGAAAAACTTGTAATAGTAGTGAGTGCAACGGTGCCCCTATGAATTCCAAGCTCTGTGTTGGACTTAGGCGGGACTTGGAGATGTTGATGGTGATCCCTAGATTGACTGCAAGATGCATGAAGGGGTCTCTGGACATGCAAAGTAGATGCTTGGTGATAGCAGTGAGGAGCCAATCGTCTAGGTAAGGAAACACCTGAATTCCCTGAAGGCTCAAGTGAGCTGCTACTACTGCCATAAGCTTGGTAAAACACCCTGGGGGCTGTAGTGAGACCAAAGGGTAGGGCTCTGAACTGGAAATGATTGGCTCCCAGCCAGAAGCGAAGAAATCTCCTGGAGTTTCTGCAAATCTTGATGTGGTAGTAAGCGTCCTGGAGGTCTATGGAGCACATCCAATCGCATCCTCGGAGATAAGGTAGGATGGACTGTAAGGTGACCATCTGGAATTTCTGCTTGGCTACCGACAGGTTCAGGGTAGACAGGTCCAATATGGGTCTGAGGTCCCCCGTCTTTTTTGGCACTAAAAAGAACCTGGAGTAAACACCTAATCTGGACTAATCTGGGGGGACCAATTAGATGGCCCGATTGTAAAGCAGTTTTGAAATTTCGTGCGCTGCGGCCTCCCTTTGAGCGGGTGGGACATCCGGGAGGCGCTTTGACTATATAGGTGGGGCGATGAACGGGCTAGAGTAGACTCTGGATATTATTTGGAGCACCCAACGGTCCGTCATGATGGACTCCCAAGCCATTAGTTGCAATGACAATCTTCCCCAGACTGTCTCCAGAGTAGGACAGTCGGGCAACCCCTCAGGGTTGATACGCGGGTCGGTCTGAGAAGGTCTCCCTCAACCCAAAGCTCCTCGGACCCCCTCTGCCTCTGGGGCGGAGTCTGTCTTGTCCCCCTCTACCTCTAGGGGATGAGTTGTCCTGAGTGTCCCAGGAAAACTGAGACTTTCGGAACCACATCTTCCTCTGCCCTCTCTGATTCCTAGAAAAGGATCTTTGAGGGCTAGAGAAGCAGACTCCCACTGCAGACAGAGTCTTCCCGTCATTCTCACTCTGGAATAAGTTGTCACGAACTGTCTTCCCAAAAAGGGAGGAACTGTCAAAGGGAGCATTCGTGAAAGACGCCTTGAAGGGATCCGCAAATTGACAGAGTCTGAGCCAGGTGTGCCACCTTATAGCTACACCAGTCCCAACCAGCTTAGCCACTCCTTCCATGGCATGGGAAAGAAGATGCATGGATGTGTTAGAAACGGATTTCAGAGTCGACATTTTCGCCAAGAACAACCGCTTGTTCTCTGGCGACAAGGACTCTGGGGGTGACACAGCGAATTCCGTGACCAGGTCTCGCTGGAGTCAAATGACGTGTGCCAAATAATTCAGTACTCATATGGAAAATGTCGCTGAAGAAAAGACTCACTTTCCAAAGCGATCCACCACCCTAGACTCTTTGTCCGGAGGGTGGACCGAAGAACTTTCCTGAGCCAGTTCTCTCTTGGTGGCAGCCGCCATCACCATAGCATCCACAGGGGATCCCTTGTACCAAGCGGTCTGTGGGAGGAGAAAGGATCCTGTCTGGGCATTTGGGTATTGGCTCTATGGTGTCAGGCTCCTTCCATGCCCGCGTGGTGAAAAGATCCACTAATGGATCTGCAGGAGGGGACACCCAGGATATAGATGGGCCCGTGACAAAGGCCTCCAAGAATACTGACTCGTCCATTGAGGGTTTTGGGGCTGACCAACCTCCCCTTTTGGCAGAGGATTTCCATGATGTCTCCAAAGGAGACATCCTCGGGAGGTGACATGGGGGAACCCTCACCATCATCCAAGTCAGTATCTTCTGTGAGGGACTCGGGGGGGGGGGGGGGGTCCATGTGCCTCCTCTTACATGAATGCTTACGTGGGGCCTCCTCAGTGGGACTCTCTGAAGGGAGCTCGTAAGTCATGGGGGATTCCACAATGGGATCCACCTGGGGGTCCTCTGGCACGGGTTGTCCCTGAGACAAGCTGATGGGAGTTGTGATCAAATCCAAGGCAGCCTGGGCGGAGTCCAAGGCAATGGGCTGGGGTCTCAATCCCTGGGAAAGAATCCTCTACACCAAGTCGAAGGCCGAAGGAGAGCGCACCTCCTTGGCAACCAACAAGGCAGAAGTTCTCCCCGGCTCCGTCGTGCGGATCGGGGCTGTGGCCAAGGTAGCCAGGGTTCTGAAGGAATGGCTGGGATCCAACAAAGTCGTAGCCGAAGACATCTTCGTTCCCTTGGATCCGGCTCCCTGTTCTCGGCCCCGAGAGTTGCTCTGATCCAAACAAGTCTGATCCGAGGAACTCAAGGTAATGGCCGGCGTCGAGGTTGGAGGAACCGTCGGCACTGAACCCCGAGCTCCGAGGATCCATAAACCCCGGGACTGATGGTCGGATCGGGGAAGAAGAGATAGGATGGAAGAAGGGCATAGAGGTCCCCTCTCCAGCCGGAAAGGGGCCTGGCAAAACTCCCATTTGGATTTAGGTTCTAATAAACCTCCGCATCATCCTGTCTACATCTAGCTCCGATAGACTCAGAGTTGACCGCAAGGAGGCAATCAACTTGGATCTGGCCCTGTGAGACGACCTAGAAGAAGGCCTCCGACCCAAGGGCTACATTGGCTCTGGGGAGAACCTCGGGGAATGGAGCTGAGAAGTGGTCCTAACAACTTTTACAGGTGGACTGGGAAAAGGCTCCCGCTCAGGAGATCGCTTGCGGTGCCTCTCTACCCTTTTTTCTCTCTTTTTTTTGTCCTTATCTGTAGCTCTTGTCCCAGCCTCAGCAGGTTTAGAGGGAGGTTGAGTCCCAGCCTGGGGGGTAGGTCGGCTACAGGAGCCAATGTTGAGGCCATCATCTCTAAGGCAGAAACTGGTAGCAGGCCCTTGGCTACCAGTATACAACTCAGCACAGCTCCTCATGGTGTCCTGCAGAGTGATACAGGCAACAGAGAGACCCAAGAGAGACTTTTCCAGATTTAAGTAATTTTTCTCTGTTTTTTTGCTCCGACTGCCTTTTCCCGCTTAAAAAGCGAGTTTCTAACTGATCTGTGCTTTAAAAGGTTTAAATTGCATTGCCTTTCTGCATTTTAAAGTTTTGCACTTGTTTTCCTATCATTTTAATCATTTTTGTATTGTATAACTATTGTAGGCTACACACTAAAGTGCGCTAGCCTGTTTATAGCATTTACAGTGTTTTCTGATTGTTTTTCTGCTGTTTCCTGAAAAAAAAAATATATTCTCTTTTCCCACCTTTGCTGAACTACATTCTGGACTGTGGTATAGTTTCCTGAGTTGCCCATAGCCTTACTTGGATAGGAGGAAGCTTCTCTGTTCACCAGTGAGAGTGGGGAGCTTTGAGCAGCCTATCTGTCCCTGGAGGAGTGGTCTCAGCCCTGAAACTAGTAGCTTATTGGCCATTTTGGGTCAATTCCTATCTCTTTCAGTTTCCCTGCTTTAAAACCCGCATTTGCGCGGTTTTGCGCTAGTATACAACTCAGCACAGCTCCTTGTGGTGTCCTGCGGAGTGATACAGGCAACAGAGAGACCCAAGAGAGACTTTTCCAGATTTAAGTATTTTTTCTCTGCTTTTTTGCTCCGACGGCCTTTTCCCGCCTAAAAAGCGAGTTTCTAACCGATCTGTGCTTTAAAAAGTTTAAATTGCACTGCCTTTCTGCATTTTACAGTTTTGTTACAGTTTTGCCCTTGTTTTTCTATCATTTTAAATTGTTTTTGTATTGTATAACTGTTGTAGGCTACATATTAAAGTGCGCTAGCCTGTTTATAGCATTTACAGTGTTTTCTGAATGTTTTTCTGCTGTTTTCTGAAAAAAAAAAACAAAATAAAATTCTCTTTTCCCACCTTTGCTGAACTAGATTAGTCCAGATTTCAGGCTTTGCTGAATTCCGGACTGTGGAGGCTTCTCTGTTCACCAGTGAGAGTGGAGAGCTTTGAGCAGCCTATCTGTTTCTGGAGGAGTGGTCTCAGCCCTGAAACTAGTAGCTTACTGGCTGTTTTGGGTCAATTCCTATCGCTTTCAGTTTCCCTGCTTTACAACCCGCATTTGTGCGGTTTTGAGCCAGTATAAAACTCAGCACAGCTCCTCGTGGTGTCCTGCAGAGTGATACAGGCAACAGAGAGACCCAAGAAAGACATTTCCAGATTTAAGTATTTTTTTCTCTGTTTTTTGCGCCGACTACCTTTTCCCACCTAAAAAGCGAGTTTCTAACTGATCTGTGCTTTAAAAAGTTTAAATTGCATTGCCTTTCTGCATTTTACAGTTTTGCACTTGTTTTTCTATCATTTTAAATCGTTTTTGTATTATATAACTGTTGTAGGCTACACACTAAAGTGCGCTAGCTTGTTTATAGCATTTATGCTGTTTTCGGAGTGTTTTTCTGCGGTTTCCTGAAAAAAAAATTCTCTTTTCCCGCCTTTGCTGAACTAGATTAGTCCAGATTTCAGGCTTTGCTGAATTCCGGACTTTGGTATAGTTTCATGAGTTTCCCATATCCTTACTTGGATAGGAGGAAGCTTCTCTGTTCACCAGTGAGAGTGGAGAGCTTTGAGCAGCCTATCTGTCCCTGGAGGAGTGGTCTCAGCCCTGAAACTAGTAGCTTATTGGCCGTTTTGGGTCAATTCCTATCTCTTTCAGTTTCCTTGCTTTAAAACCCGCATTTACATGGTTTTGCGCAATTTTGCGCATAGCGCAGCATCGGGCAGCGCCGCTTAAACAGCTTTAAACTATTCCTGGCTCCACAAAGTCTGCTCTTCATTTTTTCCCTTAGAACTGCTCTAAATCTCAAAATAAGCACTCTATTTTCATTCTAAAGCCCTGCACTTGCTCGTATAAGTAATCTTACAGGTAAACACTAATAAACTTAAGCACTACACCCCCTTATACTCCTTTTAAGTACTTGCTCCCTTATTGGTCCTTTATGATCAGTCAATAAGTAGTTCCCTATACTATTCAGGCATGTCCAAAGGTCAGTTTCGGGTTTACTCCCCAGTCCAGCTGGTGAATCTGGGAATCTTAAGGCAATGTTACAACTGCCGTATGTACACAGACCACCCTCTCCTCCTCCCAACAACCTCAAATATATGTGAGAGATGCAACTATATAGCCAAACTGGAGGCTGAGCTCTCTCAACCCAGTACTGGCACAGCCAGTCAGGAGGAAAAGGTAACCACACACACCACAAATCCAGTCTCACATAGACCTATCGCATCAGCAAACCAAACACATAAACACACAAAAAGATACTCGGAGGCTCTAAACAAAAATCTGCCTAAGCAGCAGAGACCTCCAAAGCAGACATCCAAACAACCCCATATCACGCAACAATACCCACATAGCTCACAAAGTCAGTGTGCCACACAGTCACAGCCCTTAAGGCTAAACAACACACCTAATACACTTGTAATAGGTGACTCTATTATCAGACACACTGACGTTCCACTCACCAGACTGAACAAGGAGAAGGTCACTGTAAGCTGCCTGTCAGGTGCCAGGATCCGCCACATAACACATGCACTCAGGTCACTCCAAAGCAAGTACAAATATGACTCCGTCATTGTCCATGCTGGTGTGAATGACCTGAGACGTACCTCCCTGGACTACATGAAAAGAGACAGAGGAGCTCTCTGATCATGTAGCCCAGGTCGGTATGAACCTGACCTTGAGTAGCATCTTGCCCTCACCAAGAATGATGCCACAATATAAAGACAAAATGATCAATTTTAACAATTGGCTAATGTATTTGGTGTCATTCAAAGGGGATCCAGTGTCTGTCAGCGTGGGATGACATGCTCGACAAGCCACGTTGCTTCGCTAGGGACGGCTTGCACCTGCCACCCCTGTGTTTTTGAATACTGGCAAAGGCTCTTGCCTCCCCCATAGTGCCTTTTTTAGGCAAGGCTCAAAAGACAACCCCACCTCCATAGACAACACAAAGAAAAAAAAAAAAACTAAGGGTAATGCTGCTCAACGCCAGAAGTCTAAACCTCAAGAAGCGCACACTCGAGACTCTCCTCAGTATGAAGAATATCGATATCTGTGCAGTAACAGAAACCTGGTTCAAGGCTCCCGAAAGCACCCCAGCACTACCAGGTTTATACTTCATAGCATGCTTTTCGGCCACAAAACTCGGACCGAACCACAAAAGGAGGGGGAGTATCCATATTCAAAGATACCCACACACCTCCAGGTTAGTGGCACTGCACGAAGCATCGGAGACCATCCATGTGCAACTAACAGTGGTCCAAACTGCCTTTCAGTTTGTAGCCTGCTACAGACCACCCTCCCAAACACAGGAACCCCACTCAGCTTTCCTGAGAACACTGGAGAATATGAAGGTCTCTCCAAACACCATTATATTGGGCGACTTCAATTACCCAAACATTGATTGGGAAAACTACTCAAGCCCCAACACCCACGCCCAACGGTTCCTAGAATTTATAAACTCAAATGCTATGGAACAACTGGTCACCACTCCCACAAGAGGGTAAACATATTGGACCTGGTCATCACCAACATGGGGTCTCTATGTTCCACACCAGAGGTATACCCCTCATTGGTAAGATCAGACCACAAATTAATCTCAATGGACATTCGTATTCCATCCCCACCCCCAGCCAAGAAAACCACGGTGAAGAAACTTCATACTTCTCAAAACCGAGGTGGAAATCTTCAAAGCCCCCGAGCCAGTGGAAAATATAGCCCAAAACGTAGAATCCTTTACAAAAGCATTCTATGGACACCTACAGGAATGCATGGATCATGCTATCCCAAATAAAACCAAGACTCACTCCTTCAAAGGCAGGAGACCTGTCTGGTGGACCCTGGCCATAAATAAGCTATACAACAGAAGGAGGAGGCCACTACATGATACAGCAAAATCCCAAAAAGTGAAGGCATCTCTGATCAGTACTAGCAAGAAACTACGATCCCACATAAAATCATCTAAGGCCAGCTTCGAAAGAAAAATTGCACAAGGCACTAAAGATAATCACAAGGCCTTCTTTGGTTATGTCAGGAACCTGGGGGCAACTCCCAGATATGCTCTGAGTTAGTGCAAAATGACAAAAAATACACTGAACCCACAGACATTGCCAACATCCTGGCAAAAAGGTTCAGTGCAAACCCCCCCCTTCCCCCCCAAAAGAGCAAATGTCTATCCCAACAGAGTGTAGCCTCCCTGAGATCACAGATATACAGGTGAGAGCTGCCCTCTCCAAAGCAAAAATCATAGCATCAATGGGACCAGACAGTGTCCTGGGCTGCGTCTTACACGAGCTCCAAGAAGAACTAAACCCTCACATAAAGTCACTGTTCAATCTCAGCCTTACTACAGGATATGTACCCAAGGAATGGCGTACAGCAACAGTGGTCCCGTTCCACAAAGGTGGTGCCACAACGGACCCCGGAAACTATCGCCCTATAAGCCTGACTAGCCTGTTCTGCAAGGCTATGGAGCGTATCATCATGGAAATCATAAACAAAGACATTGGGAACCTCCAGACACTGGAACCTACCCAATTCAGCTTTGTTAAGGGGCAGACCTTGCCTCTTGAACCTGGTCGACTTCTTTGAAACAGTTACCAAAGCCATAGATGAAGGGAAGGTAGTCCACACAACCTCGCAAAAGCCTTTGACACAATACCCCACTCGGGCATCATAAATAAGCTCACCAGCTTAAATATCAACCCATATGTCACAAGATGAGTTGCAAACTGGCTCAGGGATAGAACCCACATGATCAGAATTGCAGGTGCCATGTCAGACTCTAAACCAGTTACAAGTGGCGTCCCACAAGGCTCAGTCCTGGGACCTCTCTTGTTCGGTATATATTTCTCCGAGGTACAGGCTAACACGGGTGGACTATGGCTGACCAAGTTCGCAGAATGACTGCAAACTGGGTGCCATAATCGACTCTCCGGCTGACACAAGCATCCTCCAAAAGGGTCTCACAGAGACGCATAACTGGTGCCAAAGCCATGGCCTAAAGCTAAATGCCAAAAAGTGCATAGTCATCCCCTTTGGGAAAAACAAAGTGCCCACAAATTACCACATAGGTGGTAATCCATTAAGTACAGAAGAAGTAATTAGGGACTTGGGGACCCAAGTAGATAGTAATCTCTCCGTTGACAATCACATTGCGAAAGTGATTAGAAAGACCTTCTATATAGCCCACCTTATCACGAAAGGGTTCACATCTAGACCAAGACAGGTCATTGTGCTCCTCTACTCATCACTTATCAGGCCCATACTTGAATACAATGCCCCGTTTGGAATGTACCTTACCCGACACCTGCAGCAACTGGAAAGACCCCAAAAGTACCTCACCAAGAGGATCAAGGGACTCAAACAGATGCCCTATGCAGTTAGGCTAAAGAAACTCCAGCTCTACTCAGTTGCGTACCGCCTACTCAGAGGCGATCTGTGTCTGACGTATAAAGCCATGTCCAACCCAGAATTAATGGACATGCTCCACCTCAGGAAATCCAAATCCCTTAGAGCTACACGCTCCAGGGACTTGAACCTCAGCACAGAAATAGATAGGACATGTTGGAGGGACAGATTCATATCCCAGAGGCTACCCTCACTCTGGAACAAAATCCCAATCCATGTTAGGCAGAGCCCCTCCCTGACACTCTTCAAGAGAAGTCTTGACGAGTGGATGGGAGATCGTACGTTTACCCCTGGGATCTCTTCTGTGTCCCTGCTAAACAGAAGTACAGTAAACTAACCTTAACAGGGCTACCTTCTGTGACCTACTATACAGAGGCACAGTCAACTAATCTAAAAGGGTGGCGAAAGCCAACCACTCTGGCTAGGCTTATAAATGCCCTAGGGCAGATAGCTTAGTATCAACCTATGAACCTCTTTAAGGGCTCTGGGATTGAACCTGCACACACAGAACATGGCAAACTAAAATGGGGAACACTAAAGCAAATAAAACACAGAGTGTGGCCATCAGCTGGTGAAAGTTTGTGGCCACACTCGGTGCATTTCTTGAACACTGGTTTAGGCTGGTCAGCCATAACACACTCCACTGAGCCAAATGCTAAACTAGACACACACACACACTCAGGGATTGGCTAGGCATACTCTATTTAAAAAAAGAACACAAACTTTCTAACTACTTACTTTTTTTTTAAACAAACCAACAACAAGACGAAGGGGAGGAAGGTATCACAAACAACTACTCTCCCACACTGTCTTAAGAATCAAAAGTTCTACTTATTATACCCAACTTGGAGGTATACAGACCACAATGCGTACTCATGAAGCGGCAAACGAGATCTGAGGGAAGGTAGGAGAGGGGAGAGATTATGGGTAAGGGGAGAAGCTTGGAGCAGATGCTTGATAAAATGTTGCCGGCTCGGATCCGATATGGATCCGAATACCCACAGGTTGCAGATAAATGAAGTTAACTACTTCAGATTTAATATTTTTCAGTTTCTCCACAAAGTTATGTTTTTCAACAAAATCTGTTACGAAGTTTTAAGAAAGTACAGTTTTGTACCTACCATAAATGTAGATGTCCGAGAGGTATGCATCTGCAGTCCTAACAAATGGGTTGTCCTGTCGTCAGGCAGCCCTTCGGTCGGCTGGATTCCAAAGTCTGGGTCTGGCCTCGGCTGATGTCGCACTTCACCCAACATCATAGCTGCAGTTCTTCGGGTATAAAGGTATCAGCCGACGCCATTTTCCTCAGTGTTTCTTGCCCCAGATGCCAGGTGCCCTCTAGGAAGGCTAAATTTGGATAAATGTAAAAGTTTCCAAATAAGAGAGAGCAAATAAAAATAAACATGTATATACAAACAAATACACCATAATAGATTCCCCCAGCTAGCTAGAAGATGGGCAAATACCCTAGGAGTACCACAGAGGGGAAGGAGGGAGGGTAATCCTGACTGCAGATGCATACCTCTCGGACATCTACATTTATGGTAGGTACAAAACTGTACTATGTCCTTCAAGGATGCATCTGCAGTCCTAACAAATGGGTAGAATACCATAGCCAAACTGGGGGAGGAGGAATAATAAGATTATGGTGTAGTTAAGATCCCTTGCAAAACAGCAGTGGCAAAACCTGCTCGGGATCTGGAGTATAAGGGAAGATTATAATGCTTGGCAAATGTATGCACGGAGCTCCAAGTAGCAGCCTCTAAAATGTCTTTGGTAGCCACTCCTTGTAAAAAAGCTGTAGTAGTGGCTGTAGCCCTTGTGGAGTGAGGTCTGATGTTTTCTGGAGTTGTCTTTCCATGGTAAGAGTAACAAAATCTAATGCAATTTCCTATCCACTTAGAGACTGTCTGTTTTGAAATAGCTTTTCCTTCCATTCCTGTTGCATATGCTACCAGTAGCTGGTCAGTTTTTCTATTGCTCTTGGTCCTGTCCAGGTAGTAGCGCAATTGCCTATGTACATCCAAGGTATGTAATAGTCTTTCTCCCCTGTTCTGTGGGTTGGGGAAGAATGTAGGCAGGTGGATAGCTTGGTTTAAAGATACCCTGGAGACCACCTTTGGCATGAAAGTAGGATTAGTTCTCATGGACACTCTATCTTGATGGAAGATAAGGAAGGGCTGTACTGCCATTAATGCCTGTAGTTCAGAAACCCTTCTTGCTGAAGTGATTGCAAGCAGGAAAGCAGTTTTCCATGATAAGTACTGTAATTCTGCTGTTGCTGCTGGCTCGAAAGGAGGGACTGTCAACTTTTCTAGCACAAAGTTCAAGTCCCAAGCGGGCAATGGTGGCTTCCTTGGTGGTTTTACATTTTTAATTCCTCTCAGAAACTGCCTGAGTAGAGGATGTGAGAAGACTGGAGGGTCCATGTTGTATTCTGCTGAAATAGCTGATGCATGAATCTTAATGGAAGAATAGGACAGGCCATTGTGGAAAAGCTCTGCCAAGTATTCCAGGATGTTAGCTATGTTTACCAGTGACACATTTTCTCCTTTTGCTGCACTCCAAATGAGATATCTTTTCCATTTTGCTGAATAAGTTTTCCTTGTTGAGGGTCTGCGAGCCTCCAAGATAATGTCTTTAACCCTTTGAGATAAATCTGGGTTATTTTGTCTTATGCAATGTTCCAGGCAGCCAGCTGCAGTGTTTTTAGGTTTGGATGCAGGGTTTTGAAGTTGTTCTGTGTTAACAGTAAGGGAACTAGGGGCAGAGGCCATATTTGTTCCCGAGACATGCTCCTCAGTAATGGGTACCAATGTTGCCTCGGCCAGTCTGGAGCTATCAGGATGATCCTTGGACGGTCTTCTTTGATCTTCAATAGCACCTTGTGCATCAAAGGAAGAGGTGGGAATGCATATGCTGTCAGGTTTTTCCAACTGAAAGATAGGGAGTCCACCTTCCAAGCAAGTGGGTGGAATGCCCTTGTGCAGAATTTTTTCAATTGGTGGTTGTGTGGGGATGCGAATAAGTCTATTTCTGGTAGTCCCCTTTTCCCTGTAATGGATTTGAAGATGTCTGGATGCAGCATCCATTCGTGGGCATCCGTGGTAGTTCTGCTTAGGATGTCTGCTAGTATATTTTCTTTTCCTGGTACAAATATTGCTTGTAACTGAATGTTGAAGCTCAGGGCCACATTCCAGAGGTCCATTGCCATCCGGCATAGAGGGTATGAATGTGTGCCTCCCTGTTTGTTGATGTACCACATAACTGTGGTGTTGTCCGTCCTTATCAGCAATTGACCCTGTCGAAGAAATGGTCTGAATGTCTGAATTGCCAGTTTTACTGCCAGCATCTCCTTTTGATTTATGTGTAGGTTCAGCTGGTCTTGAGTCCATAAGCCTTGTATGCACTTGTCCAGCATGTGTGCCCCCCAACCGAGGTCTGAGGCGTCCGTTGTGATAGCCTGGCTTGGTTGAGGGCTGTGGAAGGGCAGCCCTTTGTTCGATTGACAGGCCTGAGCCCACCATTGGAATTCTTGCTTCAGGCATGGAATTATTGGAATTTGGGTTTCTAGGCTGTGCTTGTGCTGAGACCATAAATTCCTTAGGTACCATTGTAACTTTCTCATATGTAGTCTGGCATGTGGAATCAATATTATGCAGGATGCCATGTAACCCAGGGCTTGCAGGACCTTCCTTGCTGTTAGCTGGTTCTGCTTTGTTAATGCCATGAAATAGAGAGGAAGGTGCTTCTGTTTTTCTGCTGTGAGGGATGCCATTTGATTTGATGTGTCCAGCTCTGCACCCAAGAAAGTTATCCTTTGGGATGGTATCAGCCTTGACTTTTTTATATTGACTGTGTATCCCAGGGCTTGCAGTAGATGAATGACCTTTTTCAAATCTTTTGCTAATTTGTTTTTGTTGTCCGCTTGTAACAGGCAGTCGTCCAGGTAAGGGTAAATTTGAATTCCCTGAAGCCTGCAATGAGCAATTACTGATGCCAGGCATTTCGTGAATACTCTGGGCGCAGTAGATAAGCCAAAGGGCAATGCTGAGAATTGATAATGCTCTGATCCTGCAAGAAATCTGAGGTATCTTCTGCAATTTGGTCGTATGGGGACGTGCAGGGATGCCTCCTTGAGATCTAGAGTTACCAGCCAAGACTCCTTGCCCAGCATCGGAAGAAGCTGCTGTAGGGTCAGCATCTTGAATTTTGGAACAATGAGATATGTGTTCAGAGCGGATAGGTCGAGAATAGGTCTCCATTGGTTTTCTTTTCTTGGCACCAGGAAAAGTCTGTAGTAAAATCCTTGCCCTTGTTCCATAGACGGTACCCTTTCTATAGCTCTCATCCTTAGTAAGTGGTGTATTTGTTCTAGAGCTTTTGTCTTCTGATTTGGAGGTAGGTTTGGCATTCCTCTCTTCCTTGGTAGAGTATGGAAGTGAAACCTGTAACCTTGGTCTATTGTCTGTAAAATCCATTTGTCTCCTGTGATGTGATGCCAGTTTACTGAAAATAAGGCTAGCTTTCTGCCTAAGGGTGCTTCTAGTTGTTCCCTGGTAGGCGGTCTCAGAGCCAAGTCACTGTGATTGTCCTGTGGAAGTGGTGGTGGCTGGATCTGTGGCAGTACTTCGCTGGTTGTTGGGCTGCCACTGACGTCCCCTGTAGGCACCTCTGGATTGACCCCTGCCTCTTGGGCGCCTATTCCTGCCTCTCTGAGCTCTGGAGGTGTCTGGAAAGACCAATTCTTGGAAGGCCAGTTCCTTCTAAACCTTGGAGGCTGGACCTGTAAGAAATCCTTGACTGTCTGGACAGATTTTGCTTTCTCTTCCACCTTCTTCAGCACCTGCTGTGCAGGGGAGCCAAACAAATTGTGCTTATCCATGGGAGCATCTAGGAGCTTTGATTTAACATGGTCTGGTAAGGACTGCTCTTTTAACCATGCATGTCTTCTGATCACTGTACCAGTCATAGCTGATCTAAAGGAAGCCTCCAGTGCATCATAGCCGCATTTTAAGGAATGATTACTGACCTGCTGAATGTTATGTACCATTTCCTGAACAGATTTTTTGTCTAATGGTTCAGACGAGGACAGTTTTTTAGTTAACTGATCCAACATAAATTCCTGATACTGAATCATGTGGAATTGACAGTTTAAGGCCCTAGCGAAAGAGTAGCAGAAGTGTAAACTTTTTACCCCATCTCTCTAAGGCCCTAGATTCCCTTTCAGAGGGGAGGGGGTTTTTGGCAGAGGTAGCTGCTACAGCCTTGGGTCCCTGGGAGATAGTTTCAGGATCTGCAAAAGAAGCCTTATACAAATGATAATGTGTGTCCGGAACCCTGTAGTACCTGTCGGGCTTAGCAGGGGCCGGAGGAAGAGAATCAGGAGCAGTACAAGCATCATTAAATGCATCATCCACAACAATAAGTACTGGAGGAATGGCTAAAGGCCTATGCTGTGGCAAATGCAAAAAGGTCCTAAGCCTTTTCCTAGAGTCTGAAAAATCCTGGCCCTGCCATTGAAATTGTTCCCTCATAGCATGCAAGGTTTCCCCAAAAGAAAATTCCTCAGGCGGAGAGGCAGAGGGAATGGAGTCTTCTGCATCAGAGTCCTCATAAGGAGAATAAGGGCCCTCTGGAGGGTTTGTATTATCTGAATCATCAGAGGAGTAATCTGAAGAAACTGGCTCAGGGGGCTCTGCTCTAGGCCTCTTCTCTGGAGGTGGGTGAGAGGCCCTGTCAGGGTGAGGTTGGGATCCCCGGATCAAAGAAATGAGATCCTCTGCTAGACTAAGCATTTGAGAACTAGTGCTAGGCCTGTGAGAGGGGGTCTTAGCAGGCACAGTTTTGGTAGATTTTGCTGCTTTAGCCCTGGCAAAAGCCTTAATCGACATGGATGCAGGGGGCCTAGCAGCTCCACGTGCAGGAGTAGATATATCTAAAGGTATAGTATCAGATAAATCCTGTGAACCTGCAAGAGCAGGTGGGATTTCAGTAGCAGATTCAGCCATGCTGGATGAGGCCTCGGTAGGAGGCAAGCTTTCAGCCGAAGGAAGAACCGAGGACTCGGTTTCAGCCGAAACCGAGACACTCGCGGTTGACTTAACCACGGTTTCGGCCGAAACCGTGGACCGCGAGTGTCGGTCCTTTTCCTTGCGCTTTTTAGTTAATTGCGAAGTCGGAGTTTTCGACGGCATATTGTAAGCAAAAGCGGAGCCGAAATACTCCTCAGCAAATTCCGACCGACGTCTAAGCGTCCGTCGGTTGAAAGAAGCACAGGCTAGACAAGCTGCTACGTCGTGGTCTGGGCCTAAACAAGGTAGGCAGTAAGAGTGGAAATCTTTATGAGGTATTTGTTTCCCACAAGTTAAACAGTTATTCACTTTTTCTGACATCGGCTGAGGCAAGAAAGAGTCCCAACGGGTACTTAGCTTTTTAGAAGTCTTCGGTAGTAGTAATCTCTGGTTCTGACCGACCGGCACTTGCGAACAGCTTCTGCTTCGGGCGCCACGCGGCAAGAAAGACTGGGGAAAATGGCGTCGGCTGATACCTTTATACCCGAAGAACTGCAGCTGTGACGTCGGGTGAAGTGCGACATCAGCCGAGGCCAGACCCAGACTTTGGAATCCGGCCGACCGAAGGGCTGCCTGACGACAGGACAACCCATTTGTTAGGACTGCAGATGCATCCTTGAAGGACATCATGACTGTAAAAATAAATACTCACAAATAAACGCACAATCTTCAGAAGCGTAGCTGTTCAATTAGCGCCCTATGCTGGCACTATGAACCAGCACCCCATCCTCTCAGCTCTTCAAGTGAAGGGAAAAAAGCACTTCACTGTAATAAGCCGTAAGTGATCAGCTTATTGCAGTTATATCTATGCACTCACCTCCCACAAAGAATGAATGAATGAATAAATAAATAAGACATTCTATCTACTAGCACACCAACCAGGTGGCCAGAGGCATGACAACCCGCACCTTCCCTCCAGCCCCAGCCATTCAGGTCTCATTTCTGTCTCCTGCCACCAACTCTCTTTTAACATACTTTTTTTTTTTTTTTTAAATAAAGCTTCTTTTAGGCTGTAGCAAACTGTTTGCTACATAAGTACCAAATGGTTGCCACAGCACATACTTGCTGCAGAGAGCACTTTTTTTTTTTAAAATAAACTAATACATTTTAAACTGTAGCAAACAGTTGCTACAGTTTATAGCCTGCCTGCATGGAGCGCTACAGTGTTCAGGTTTTAGTTAAAAAAAAAAAAAAAAAAAAAAAAAAAATTTTAATTCTTAAAACTGTGGAAAAGTTATATACCTACAATAACTATGCATCTGTGTTGTCCATTTTCATTTTTCCTCAATGGATGGGTTCAGAACAGATCCTTGGATTAAACTCGGCCACTTTTTTGCAGTCTAGGATCTGACTCCCAAGCTCCTCACTTTACCCATAATGTCCCCAATCACTGCTGTACCTCAGATCCAGTTTGCTGTCTCTAAGCTATATTTGGGAAAAAAAAACATACTTATAATACTGACCAAAAAAGATGCAACAGAACAGGGGCTTAAGCAGGAACAATGGTTCCTGACAAACTCCATCAGGTCATTCACAAAGATAAGGAAGAGGGAAAGTGTGAGTGAAGCTGAGGAAGAATGAAAATGGACAACGCAAGTACATAGTTATAGTAACTACATAACTTAAACATTTGAAGTTGTCATTTTAATTTGTTCCTCAATGAGGAATTTGTTGTTGAGGGGAGAGGTGAAGAGGTCGCAGCATGGCTGATCCCACTGGTGAAAGATCATGTTTGCCACTGACTGACTGACAGACCACTCGTGAGGCATCATAATAGTTCTGCTGAGCCTGTCCACGAGTACATTTTATTTCACAGGAGTGCGTCGCTGTGAGAAAGTGGTTGGATGAGATTCCCCATTGCCAAACTCTCATTATTTCTCAGCATACAGGGTAAGATCTGGTTCCCCTGTTTGTTGATGTACCAAACCACTAACATATTGTCAGTTTGAATAGCAATTGTCCCCACAGGGAGAGTGTTCTGGAAGGTGGATGAGCTTATTGACATAATAGGATCGTTCTCATCTCCAGGGCATTTACATGCAATTTGATCTCTACTGGGGTCCACGTGTCTTGAACAGTCCAACCCTTGTAATGCCTCCCTATCCCAGCTAGGAGGCATCCATGGTCAATGTGGCAATGGGTGGAGGAAGGATAAAGGGGTGACCTTGGCAAACTTGTTGGATTAAAAGCACCATACTAAAGAGTCCTTGCAGACCCTGGACAGTTTTACTGGAAATTCTAAGGGCTGGTGTAGAATGGAGCACTGCACTTGTAAAGTCCACAGAAGGATCCTCATGTGAAAACAAGCTGTTGGTATTAATGTGAATGCAGCAGCCATGGATCCCAGAGCTCTTAAAATCAGTTTAGCTGGAGGAAAATGATGAGAAAGAACCTGACTGACATGTAACCTTAAAGTAAGAATTCTGCTCTGTGGTAAGAACGCTTGATGATTCACGGAGTCTATGTGAGCCCCTATAACTGTTGAAGTTTGCAATTTACAAAATTTACAGTGATACCTAGAGAGTGAGTCAATTGAAGAAGACAGTCTCTGGCTGCTATCAACAGATGCCTGGTTGATGTGGTGTGAAGCCAGTCATCTAAGAAAGGAAAAACCCTGAATCCATGCAGTCTTAGATGAGCTGCAACCACTGCCATACATTTGATGAACACTCTGGGCTGTAGTGAGACCAAAGGGCAGGGCTCTGAACTGATACTGACTGGCTCCCAGCCAGAAGTGAAGGAATCTATGGGATCATCTGTTCATTTTTATGTGATATTATGCATCCTTCACATCTATAGAGCACATCCAAGTGCCTTTCTGGAGAAGATAACCCAAGATGCAGACATGCCAGATCCGAAAGCTTCCAGAAACACATATTCCTCCTGAGAAAGGAAGACCATCCACTTTTTTGGTGCAAGATTTCTAAAATGATACCAAATGAGATGTCTTCTATTGGAGATCTGGGGGGCCCTTCCCCTTCATCAAAATCAGTGTGCTCTGTCAATGATTCCTGAGGGGAATCTAAGTGCCTCCTTTTGCACAGTTTCTTACAAGGAACCTCTTCAGTGGGATACTTTGGAGTAGTATCGGAAGGGGGAAGTTCCTGAGCAAGGACTGTATGGAAGCTCTTGCGGGCTTGGCTGTCCCTGTGGAAAAAGATGATGAGACTTAGGACTCAAATCCAGAGGAGGAATGGGAATAAGATCAGAAGAGGTGATAGCCAAAGAACCCCCCGAATGGGAGGAACCCCTTCCAGTACCTCAAAGGAAGAAGGCTCAGGAGAAGTAGAAATCAGCTTTCCCAGAGTCGAAGCTTTCGGATCAGCTAATGTTCCACTCCCTCCGGACTCCACCCCTGAGGAGGGAATTGGACCCGAGCTGTCCAATGCCAAGGCACTGAGGGAAGCAATGGCTCCAAAACCCTCAGAGTCAAAGTCACCCCCCCCCCCGGTCCTGATGACAATGTTTCAGCTCTGAGACTCGTTCAGCTCCAAAACACTCTAAGCCAAATGGATCAGAGAAAGAATCTGAGTTGAGGAAGGTAACATTCTCAGATCTGATGCCTCAACTCTCAGAATCTTCAGCTCTGACAGCTACAAAACCACTGGTCAGATCATAGAAGGAGTCAATAAAGGGTGTGCTGAAGGTTGCAGACTCATGGATCCGATGGGGGACGGAGCCTGAAGGACCCCCATCTGGATCTGAGCTGCAAGGAACTTTCTCATCATCCTATCCACAGCATGTTCAGAAAGACTCCGGGAAGACCAGGTGGAGGAGGATGCTGAGGGAGGAAGAAAAGTCTTTCCTGGAGTTTCCAGCAGAAAAGGAAACCTCAATCTCGGAGATAATGGCTCTGCAGAAAAGCACTGAAACCGGATCTGGGGAGACCTGCTTGGGCGTGCAATTGGATCTGACATCAGATCTGAAACCTTTTTAACCTTAGAGGCAGTAGGATCCAAGGCCTTTTTTATTTTTGAAGGCAGTTCCAAACTCAAAATGGAAAAAGGAGATCAGACAGGGGAGCGCTTTCGAGGCTTCCTGGTCTCCAAAGTCTTATGACTTTTCAAGGAGGTTTGAGACAATGATGAAGAAGGAACTGCAGAAGAGAAAGAAGGCAACATACCTTTTAAAATTACATTATTACACCTATCGTTGACTGCCTTGGCATTAAAATCCACACAGATCCCACACGAAACCTGAAGGTGAGAAGGGCCTAACAATACACGTACTCCCTGTGGGCATCAGAATTGGGTATATTATGCCCACAGGAAGTGCACTTCTTGAAACTGGCAGCTTTTTCTAACGTACTGAAACACTACAACCACCATCTAAGAAAAAAAACAATTAAGAAGAAACAAGTAATAAACTGCCTAGAGCTCAAGAGCACAAACTCTCGACAGATTGATAAAGCTGCAAATGAGATCTGAAGTAAAGCAGTGATCAGGGACATCATGGGTAAAGGGAGAAACTCGAGAGTCAGATCCTAGACTGCAAAAATGTGGAACTCAGATCCAAAGATTGGATATGAACCCATTCGTTGAGGAACAAATGAAAATGACATCAAACCCATTTGTTACAGTTTAAAAGCAGTCAATACCGTTTAGACCACACACTTACCACTGCAGTGCTCAGATGTGACTGCAAATGAAACACACTGGCTTTTAAAAGCTGGTATTTCATTAAAGAGCAATTGGGATCATCTGTTCTTGCCCCACAACACTCTGCACGCCCAGGGCTGTTGCCCCTCTCGCCCCACCAAAGCTATGCTACTGATGATCGTCACTGTTATTCTGCAACGATTTGCCAAAAAAAATACTATCAGGAACATGTTTCGTATTTGGCAAATTCAAAACCTAATTTTTGCTCAAAGAGGGCAAAGTTTACAACTTGTAATTTTAACCTAAACTGCACTCTATTAAGTAATGATTTAAAATGAAAAATAATAACGGATGGACCCAACAAGCAGTAATGCATAATACAAGTTCTCTTTAACCTCGTGTTTCTATTTGCTTTTGTCATTTTTAATTAACAAGTTCTCCTTATGCTATATAAAAAGTTGCCTCCTTAATGCAAGCTGTTACTTAAATCTGGAATAAATAACACTGAGTAATAGCACTTCTTGACAAACAAGGTCTTCAATGTATCATGACTACACAAACTAAAAACGAAAATGATATTTCAAGTCAGCATGATGGCATCTCATGAAAAATAGAATCACCAAAAGTCTTTTCAGGATTTTATATATTTTTAGCAATACTTTGAAACTATACAGCACTCAAAAGTGGGATATACAAGTATCTATGATGCTTTATTCACTCACCGATTCCTTCTCTGGCGATTTGCTTAATTATTTTAAGAATATCAATGGACCATAGCCTATCCTGGCACTCAATAAAGTAGAGAAACACATCATAACAGGACAGTGACTTACACAGCAAGCACACCTGTAGGCAATTTATAAGATCATAACTTAATTTTCTACTGCATATTTGAGCTGTTTGGCTAGCTACTATATACCTACATCAACTGTATTACAAGCTGAGTTAAGTACAAACTTGCAGTGTTAAAGATAGTACTGCATTTTATTTTTCTGTTTATTTGTTTCATTGAATACTGCGTTAAAGATAGTACTGCATTTTATTCTTCTTATTTGTTTGTTTTACTGAATACTGTGGTCTCTCTGCAGTTAGTTTCCTGCCCTCCCTCCCTGTTCTTGTCGTGGAATTAATCTTGGTGGCTTTGGAATTGCCCACCCCTCCTGTAAATTTCTGTTTGAACACTCCTCCTGGGTCCATCTCCTTTGCTTACTCAACAGAGTACAGTGAGATCATATTTTGATTTCATACACTCCCTACCTGTCCCATCTGTTCGGCTCTATCCCAGCTCTATCTCAGTCTAGTGTCATTAGCTCATTCTACCTAATACAGAGAGAATTTTTCAGAAGGCAACCCACTTAGGTCCTTAACCTTGAATTATCTTCAGTTTCTCCTTTCTCACTTTCCACTTTACTAAAAAAAAAAAAAAAAACTTTGCTAGAATTTCCTTGTGCTCTGAGTGTGCTTCTCAGCTGATAAGTATATTTTCTGGTACTTTTTAACTGTTCAGAGTTGAATAAAACAATGAATACAGTTTGAATAAATTGCATTTATTCAAACTGTACTTGCTTTAATATTGCTACACACTCAAGTGTGCTAGCTTGCACTGCACTTGCATTGTTTTTAGTGCTGTCTTAGCTGCTTTTCTGTAAAAAAAAAAAAAAAAAAATTCTAAGCTTGTTTCCAGCCTTTCCTGTAACTAGTCTAGTCCAGATACAGACTTGCTGTATCCAGGACTGTTTGTAAGCTTCTGAGCTCCAGCCTTTCTGTGTTGGAGAGAAGCCTTCAAGCTCATCAGTGGGAGTGGTTAAGCACTAGGTAGCCTGTCTATCACAAAAGTACTTTCTGACCCAGAAATTGTAGTTTATTGGGCGTTTGGGCAGTTCTTCCATCTCTTTCAACTTTCTGGTCTAAAAGCCCACGTTTGCGCTTATTTCCCGCCTTTCCTGTAGCTAGTCTAGTCCAGATACAGTTTTAAGTCTGCTCTTTCTCTCCTCTCCTGCACTTTTACTAGCTTATTAGTCTAGCACTTTACCATACTAGACTTCATGTAGCAATTACTGCAGCACACAAAAGTGCTACCAGCACTAAACGTTCTACAAGGAAACAGCTCCAGTACTTATTATTAATGCCCACTTCCCCAGGCATCTCTAAAGGTCAGTTCCCTGTGCTTTCTCCTATTAACCTAGTGAAGTTGGGCATCACGAGGCAATGTACCAACTGCTTAATGTACAGTGACAACCCTCTCCTCTTACCTCCCAACACTTGGACTTGCAAGAGATGCACTTATATATCCAAGTTGGAAGTCACACACTCTCCAGCCAAGACCGGAATAGCTGGTCAAGAGGAGAAGGTCAACACTTGCATCACACCACATGGAACACATAGCCCTCCAGAACACAAACCAGCACTGACTTCACAAAAAAACACAAACCACAGACCCACCTTTGCAGAGGCTCTCAATAACAATCTACCCAAACAGCAGAGACCTCCAAGGCAGAAATGCACTTGACCACCACAACACAAACACTAATCACAAGACACATAACTCTCCTAAACAGTGTGCCACTCAACCAAAGCCCCTAACGCAAAACAGCATGCCCAGTACACTTGTCATAGGTGACTCGATAGTGAGGCACACTGAATCCCACTCACTAGGATGAATAAGGAGAAAGTAACAGTCAGCTGCCTGTCAGGTGCCTGGGATCTGCCACATAATGCATGCACTCAGGTCCCTCAACAACAGGTACAAATATGACTTTGTCACTGTACATGTCGGTGTGAATGACCTGAGACATACCTCCCTGGACTACATGAAAAGAGACATGGAGGAGCTCTTGGATTATGTAGCCCAGGCGGGTATGACCCTAGCCCTGAGCAGCATCCTACCATCACCGAGAATGATACCGCAGTACAAGCAGAATATGATTGATTTCAACAACTGGCTAAGTTAAACAATTGGCTGGTGTCATTCTAAGGGGATCCAATATCTGTCTGCCTGGGATGACGATTGACAGACCTCGATTCTTTGCCAGAGATGGCCTGCATCTGTCACCTCTGGGCTTCCGGATACTGGCCAAGGCTCTTGCCACCTCTATAGTGCCTTTTTTAGGCAGTGTTCCAAGGACCAAATTACCACTGCAAAAGCTTCAAACAAATGCAATCTGAGAGTCATGTTGCTCAACGCTAGAAGTCTAAATCTCAAAATGCACTTGCTCGAAGCACTCCTTAAAATGGAGAACACTGACATCTATGCTGTAACAGAGACCTGGTTCAAGGCAGCAGAAAGCATCCCTGCACTACCAGGCTATAACTCATTCCACATCTTTTGGCCCCAGAACTTGGACCGAAGCTCCAAAGGTGGTGGTGTTTCCATATTCATAAAGGATGCGTGCACCTCCAGATTGGTAGCCCAACATAACGCAGAGATACTTCAGGTGCAGCTAATACTGGGTAAGACAGCTATTCAAGTCGTAGCCTGTTATAGGTCCCCAACCATGTCCCAAGACTCACACTCCACATTCCTAAGCACCCTGCAGAATATTAGGGTTCGACCTAACACTCTCATACTGGGCGACTTCAACTACCCCTCCATTAACTGGGAAAACTACTCGTGTACCAATACACTTGCCCAACATTTTTTGGAATTCATTAATTCCAATGCCCTGGACCAGCTCGTTCTTACCCCCACTAGAGGTGGCAACATCCTTGACCTGGTCATTACTAATATGGTGACCGTTGCTCTACACTAATAGTCAAACTCCTTCCTGGTTAGATCCAACCACAAACTAATCACCTTGGAAATCCCCCCCCCCCAAAGGTAACCACCATGAAAATTCTCCAAAGCTAACTTTCAGCTCCTAAAAACAGAGATGGCTAACTTCATAGAACCCATGCAAATGGAGAATAGTTGTAGGACCGCCAAATCATACACCAATGCACTGTACGAACATGTACACAAATAAATGGATCTCACCATACCCAATAGAACCAAGACGCTCTCCTCCAAATAAAGGAAGCCAATGTGGTGGTCCCCTGCTATAAACAAACTCTACAACAGAAGGAGGAAACTGATGAGGAGTAAGGTGAAGTCCTAAGACTGGAAAAACTCCCTTATCAGCCTCAACAAAAAGTTGAGATTCTTCATCAAATCCTCTAAAGCTATCTATGAAAATAGAATTGGAGCAGATAGTAAAGACAACCACAAGGCCTTCTATAGTTATGTAAAGAATCTCCACAGCAATAACCAGATTTGCTCTGAGCTACTGCACAATGGTACCTCCTATACCGAGCCAACAGATATTGCCAATATACTGGCCAACAGATTCAGTACCTGCTTTACCCCTCTCTCCCTCCCAAAGGACCAATCACAATACCACTAGATTGCCAGGCACCCAGTATTACTGCTGCACAGGTTCAAACAGCATTGTCCAAGGTGAAGAATACAGCTTCTATGGGACCTGACAATATCCCTGGCTGTGTTCTCCATGAACTACAGAGTGAACTGGCACCTCACCTGTGTGCCCTGTTCAATCACAGCCTCACATCAGGCTTTGTCCCTACCGAATGGAGCAGTGCTACAGTCATCCCTCTCCACAAAGGAGGTGTGACTACAGATCGTGGGAACTATCGCCCCATTAGCCTGACAAGTCTGATATGCAAAGCTATGGAACGCATCATCATGAACCTAATAAACAAGGATATAAGGAATCTCCAAACTCTGGATCTCACACAGTTTGGTTTTGTGAAAGGTAGATCATGCCTGCTCAACCTGGTCAACTTCTTTGAGTCAGTCACCAGAGCTGTGGATGAAGACAAGGTGGTTTATACAGCCTACCTTGATCTGGCCAAGGCCTTTGATACCATTCTCCACTCAATCATAGAAAACTCACTAAGCTAGGCATCAACCCCTATACCACAGATAGAACCCACAGTGTGAAAGCAGCTGACTTCAAGTCAGACTGCCGAACAAGTCACGAGTGGAGTCCCACAGGAATCCCTGGGTCCTCTCCTGTTTTGTATCTACTTCTCAGAAGTCCAGGCCAACACGAAGGGACTCTGGCTGACAAAGTTCATAGACGATTGCAAGCTGGAAGCCATTAACTCCCCAAGTGATGCTGACATCCTACAGAAAAGGCCTCACTGAGACCAACGACTAGTGTCAGAACCATGGCCTTAAGCTTAATGCCAAAAAATGTGTTGTCATCCCCTTTGGGAAAAACCTAATTCCCATGAATTACACATCAATGGTAGTCCACTGAACACAGAAGGAGTTACAAGAGATCTGGGAACACAGGTTGACAGCAACCTCTCTTTTGACCACCACACTGTCACTGTGGTCAGAAAGTCCTTCTGTGTGGCAGATCTCATTACTAAGGATTTTGCATCCAGGAAGAAAGTGGTCATTGTCTCCCTCTACTCTTCCCTCATTAGGCCAATCATCGAGTACAATGCCCCATTTGGCATATACCTCACTAGACACCTGCAACAACTGGAGAGGCCACAAAAGTACCTCACAAAGAGGATCCTAGGCCTTAAACATTTGTCCTATATGGACAGACTCAAAAAACTCCAACTATTCTCTGTCTCATATCGCCTACTTAGAGGCAATCTCTGCTTCACTTACAAAGCCATGGCTGACCCAGATCTGTTAGAAATGCTACATCTAAAGAAATCCCAATCCCTCTGCACCACATGCTCCAGAAACCTCAGCCTCATTACCACAATCAACAGAACATGCTGGAGGGACAGGTTCATAACCCAGAGACTGCCCTGGCTATGGAACAGACTTCCCATACATGTCAAACAGAGTACCTCACTGGCTCTCTTCAAGAGTGATCTTGATGAGTGGATGGGAAACAGAAAATTCACCCCGGGGATCATTCCAGTGGCTCTACTGGACAGAGGCACTGGGAACTAAGGTTGGGTGGCATGATGCCATGGTAATCCTATAAGCAAGGCTTGTAAAGGCTCCAGGGCCATTAGCCTAGTACACACTATGAACCTATTAAGGCATGACTTTGCGATGTGAGAAGAAACCAGACCACCTTACAAAAAGCCCATGTGGACAACAGAGGAAGTGCAGACTCTACACAGAAGATACCAAAGTTGAGAACCAAGCACAATGCAAACTGCTGAACCACTGCCTATGTCTGTCTGCTCTTAAAGTGAAAGAATACAAGACTCGTATCATGAAATCAGATGGTATCGTTTTTTAATAGCCCTTACCAGGGTTTCCCTTTTCATTACATGAATTGAGGATATTTAAGAAATTATATTAGTTTATGAACAAATAATTTTCGTCTCACTGCTGGTGTACTTCTAAAGGATGTTCAGAGTTTATAAAAAATAATTCTCCTCTCATTTTTGGTATTTAACTAAATTAAGTCTTCTAAGATGCACATTTTGCAGAAAACTGTACCTCAAAGCAATAAAAACATAACACATTTATATATTAAAAGGGGTCTGTTTCAGTAGACCAAAATACCACTTACCTGAATTAAAAATAACATTGACAACAAAACTGAAAATGCATTTTAATGAACATGCACATCACTGAAACAGATTCTGGGAAAATAATCACTTGGCCAGCATGGGAAATTTGCCCTTTTCCCCACTACAGTGCAATCTTGGAGTTAGTATATTTAGTTTGGGGGGTGTGGGGGGCACAGCCTCCCACTTGGCTGGATTTAACATGTTTTGATGTGCTTTTCTTTTTATATTTGCTAAGTGGTTCTTTTCCCAGGAATCTGTTTCAGTGACGTGTACTTTCGTTAAAATGCAATTTCAGTTTTGTTGTCTCTGTTATTTGCAAATCGGGTAAGTGGTATTTCAATCTACTAAAGTAGACCCCTTAAAAAACAAGAAACAAGAAATTGATAACTTACTTTTCTACTGCTGAGCGTTTTTGTGATTTACATTTGTAATTTAGTGCCATCTTGCTTTCCATCCCAGTATATACAGCCACACCTAGTGAACAAAAAATACATCAAGGTTAAGAAAGACAATCATCTCAGTGAAGATCATGAGCAGTACTTGAAAAAGACTACATACCAAATATTTCTTTGGTGTTTTTCAATCTTGCTCCTCGGAGAAGAAGATTATCTGGTCTAAGTGGTCTGAAATGAAATTAATTTTATTCATTTACTGTGTCCGATACCCATTTTAACACAGACTGTGGAGGAAAAACTCCAAGTACAGATTAATAATACACAGCTTTAAACCAAAAATTAACAGTTACAAGAATACAAAGATGAATAATAGGAAACTGTATACACATTTGGAAAATTGCAATAAAATATGAATACAATCTGAACATGGGTAAAGTACTAAAGGTTTAGAAAAATGGCATACAGACAGCTACAACACAGACAAAATGAAAGTTATGTATTTACCATAACAATAGATCTGTGTTGTCCATTTCCATCCTTCCTCAACTGATGGGTTTTGGATTAGACTTCAGCCGATTTTTCCAGACCAAGGATCTGTAGTTCAGACTCCTTTCCTTATCCATAATCTCCTCATGTCTCCAACATTATCTCAAATCAAGTTTGTCCTTGAATCCTGCAAAACCAGTACATTAATGATAAATATGTATTACCATAAACAACGTACCAAAAGACTGCATGACAGAGCAAGAAAATCTACACTGGAGCTGCAAGATTATTTAATTCTGTACCAATGGCAGCCCATATAGTCATATCAGAAGCCAAAGGAAGAACATTTTCCACGTGATGGCAAGTGGATGAAGGACGGAAACAGACAGATCTATTGCTATTGTGCATAACGTTCGTATTGGATGTAGTTTCCATCCATTCCTCAACTGATGGGACAGAGACCTTAGCTACATACTTCCAAGGGTGGCCTCATGGAATTATGTTCCGGAATGGCAGAAACAAAAGCCTTTCTATCTCTGGAAACAAAATCCAATTCACAATGGGAAATGAAGGTATGAACATTAGACCAGGTGGCAGCGGCACAAATGTCATCAATTGGGGTCCTAGGAAAGAAGGCTGAAGTGGAAACAGATCTTGTTGAGCGTGCTTTTGGTGGTCTAGGTGAGGCCAAACATTTTTGCTTATATACGTGGGAGATACAGCTATTCAGTCATCCAGCTAAGGTAACCTCTGACACTTCCTGACCAATTTATGGTTCATAGGAAATACTAGGTTAGCTGGCCTTGTGGGCCATTTTAAGCCTAGCCAATTTCTCTTCTAAAGGTGAGAATCAAGCCCTGTATCTTGTGACTGCATGGTAAACACCTTAACTATTATACCAACCCTTAACCTAAAATCCAAACAGCCACTCAGCACTCAAATTAGCTTTATTTAAACAAATCAAGGTGAGAATCAAAACCTGTACTCTGTGTCTTTGAGTTAAATACCTTAACAATTATGCCAATCCCCAATTATGGAAAATGAAGGTAAGGAAATCTAACCCTGCTGATACAGGGCTTGAAAAGTGATCCAAACTTCTCTGTGAAGCACAAATGGAAAATATTTTCAATTTACTTTTGTAAACTTTCCTATTGGATGGTTTCGGAGAAGAATATGGACCACCCGGGATGAAAGCCTGGACCGACTAGCCATCATCCACAGTGGAAAAACTATGTGATTAGTTTTAGGGCTCTGATATCTGGATGAGGCATTTAGGACAGATGAGACAAGAGAGCTGGATTCCGATCCATCACCCAAGGAGAGTGCACCACATAAGACCAAAGGAAGGGAAGGCACACATATCAAGGCCAAAACAGGGGAATGAGGTTGACAGTGCTCTTCTACTGTAATGCTTTCTGCAGGAATTTCAGAATTAGTCAGTTGGTGGAAAGGTATATAGGAGACCAGAGGACCAATCGTGGATCACAACATCTCTAGGGGACTCTCCCTCTTGAGGAATAAGAGCAAAGAACATACTGCATTTGGAAATGATGGGAGAAGCAAAGAGACTGCAGCATGGTTAACCCCAATGACAAAAGATTTGTGTTATGACTACTGGATTGAGAGACCACTCGTGCAGTAGTATAATAGACAGGAGGGTATCATTGGTGAGGGGAGGAGCCTGAGCTATGGATCCTAACTCTGGAAAAAGTGCCAAAGTCTGATACAAGATCAGATCTGAAATCCATCACCCCAAGAATGGACGGAAAAGACGTTAGATATACTGGTTACAACAAGTCAGTTCAACAAATCTTGATTTCATTTTCGGATACCAACTTTACTCATAGGTTCAAAGGTAAATGCCAAGTTGCCAGTTTATAAACTACTATAAGCTTAGCCAACAATCAGTGGTTCATAGCCAACAATCAGTGGTTCATAGGTAGGTACTAGGCTATTGGCCCAAGGGCCTAAGTAAGCCTAGCCAACAAGGTTCCCTGGCTTACGCCACCAAAGAATGTGCCCATGTCGAGCAGAGCCACAGAAGTGATCCCCGGGGTTTATTAACGATTTCCCATTCACTCATCGAGATTTTAATTGAAGAGTGCTAATGAGGAACTTTGCTTGACATAGATGGGTAGCTTGTTCCAGAGTATAGGAAGTCTCTGGGACAGGAATCTATCCCTCCAGCATGTCCTGTTTATTGTGGTGACAAGGTTTAGGTCCCTACAGCGTGTACCTCGGAGGGATTGGGATTTCTTAAGGTGTAGCATGTCCAACAGCTCTGGGTTTAACATAGCTTTATATGTTAGACAGAGATCTCCTCGGAGTAGGTGATATGCTACAGAGTAAAGCTGGAATTTGTTGAGACGGTCAGTGTAGGGCATCTGTTTGAGGCCAGTAATCCTCTTTGTGAGGTACGTCTGTGGCCTTTGCAGCTGTTGCAGATGTCTTGAGAGGTACATTCCAAAAGGTGCATCGCACTCTATAATGGGTCTAATGAATGCAGAGTACAGGGAACGATGGCCTCTTTTTTCCTGGATGAGAAACCTTTTGTGATGAGGTGTGCCACATAGGAGTTCCTGACTACTGTGGTGATGTGATTATCAAAGGAGAGACTACTGTTCACCTGGGTCCCAAGATCTCTTATCACACATTCGGCATTAAGTAGACTGCTGTTTATGTGACAGTTCATGGGTAGAGTTTTTACCAAAGGGGATGACAATGCACTTTTTGGCACTGAGCTTGAGGCCATGCCTCTGACACCAGGCATCTGTCTCAGTGAGACCCTTCTGTAGGATGTCCACATTTGGGGACTCTACTATGGTTCCTAGTTTGCAGTCATCTGCGAACTTCGTTAGCCAGTGGCCTTCTGTGTTAGCCCGTACTTCAGAGAAGTAGATACCAAACAGGAGAGGTCCCAGGACTGAACCTTGTGGTACTCCACTTGTCACTGGTTTGAAGTCAGATTTGGAGTCTGCAACTTTTACAGTGTGGGTTCTGTCAGTGAGCCAGTTGACAACCCATCTTGTGACATAGGGATTTATACCTAGTTTATAGGTTCATAGGTTCATACTAGGCCATCTGCCCGAGGGCATTTACAAGCCTAGCCCATCGTTTTGTGGCTTACGCCACCCCTTTAGTATGGGGAACTATACCCATTATTTTGCTGTGCCTCTGTCGAGCAGTGACACTGAGGTAATCCCTGGGGTATATCTGCGATCTCCCATCCATTGGTCAAGATTTCTCTTGAACAAGGCCAGCGAGGTGCTCTGCCTCACATGTACCGGGATTTTGTTCCACAGCATAGGGAGTCTTTGGGTGATGAATCTATCCCTCCAGCACATCCTATTAATAGCCGTGTCAAGGTTTAAGTCTCCCGCCCTTGTGGCTCTGATGGATCTAGATTTTTTGAGGTGAAGCATATTCATCAAATCTGGGTTTGACATGGCCTTGTATGTTAGGCAAAGGTCACCTCTGAGCAAGCGGTAAGCGACTGAATAGAGCTGGAGTTCTTTCAGTTGGGCAGCATAGGACAGATTTGTGAGTTTAGCTATAATTCCAGAATGGGGGATGGTGTTGAAAGCCTTAGCGAGGTCAAGATAGGCTGTGTGAACCACCTTATCCTCGTCTACGGCTTTGGTGACTGTCTCAAAGAAGTCGATCAGGTTCAGAAGGCATGATCTGCCTTTCACAAACCCGAAGTGGGTGGGGTCCAGAGTTTGGAGGTTACCAACCAAGGTCATAACTAAACCCTGTACCTTGTATCTGTGATGTAAAGACCTTAACCATTAGGTCAACAACTCTCCCCTTTTTTGAGGTCATGGGGAAGCCAGAGGCTATGCTGGATACACAGAACCAGTCATGGATGGGATGTTAAATCATGCTAGCATCTATACACACTTACTCAAACAGTGCACACACCTATAGGTAATTCCTACGGCAATTTTGAGGACTCAACTTAATCTTTTGGTGTGTCTTTGGGATATGGAAGGAAATTAGCACCTGACAAACACTGATGTGAACACTAACAAGAAATGCAGACTTTACAGAGAAGGCATTCTAGCTGGAAGTCAAAGTGGAAAACCTGGACCTGTGATGCAGCAATGCTAAAAAACGCGTAAGTGTGTCATCCAAACTCAAAACACTTTGTTGTAAAAAGCTGCTGAGCACATAAGCTCAGGCTTGTGGATAAAAATAAAAAAAAATAATTGGAAAGAAAGTACTAGAAGGCAGGTACAGCAGGGAAGGGAGCAGAGGATAAGGAGGAGGAGGCCTGAAAAAAACATAACAAAGGACAAGGCCCATACCAATAGTTTAGAGTTTAAGGCACAGGATTACCAACTGGTAGACTTGGATATGAAACCTGGCTGGGGCACAATTGGGTAGCAGCAGTATCAAGTTGGAAGAAAGCCTTTGCAATCTACTTCTGCAATATGCCACAAGAAGTTTATGGGGTCTACTCAGAGTTGCCATGAGTCAATTTCAACTCTGGGGCATTTAACTAAATAACTTACATGACAAAGACAACCTAAAGAGAGTAGAGAGCTTTAAGTAAGACGAGGCCAAGGTTGTGATTAACAGAACAGAATAACACATAAAAGGGGCAGGGAAACAATGTAGTAGGAGGAGGAAATTAACATGTGGAAAGTAGCATTTGGGACAAGAAGGATCAATAGCAAACAAAAAAGGTGTGTGTGTGGGGGGGTGAGTATAGTTGTCTAAACAAACTTGCCAGAACAGCAGACGACTGATCACTGTTGTAGTAGCCTAAGCTATATAGGTTATATCCTGCCAATGATATAACAGCTGGCTAGCTTTCAAAACTTCAGGGCACCTTCCACATGCCCAAACTGTCTGGCAGCGTCAGCTAAGCTGACTAAAAGACAAGTTTGGCCACCAAGCTCTTCAGAGCTTTCCTGTCAACAAAACGGGAAGTCTAGGCCCTGAAAGGCCAATGCTAGGAAGAACAAAAAATAACTCATCACACCATGGCATAAACAACACACCAAGACACAAGGGAGATGCAGGGAGGGGGTGGTTACTGCAGCAGTGATCAGCTGAACATCTACTATTACGGTAGCATTACGTACAAAACTGTGCTATGTTCTTCATACTGATCTCTGCTGCAGTAGCCTAAGCTATATGGGTAGATTACCACAGCTTACAAATTTTGGGAGCTGGAAAGAGAGCAGGTCAGAAACCCCTGGGAATGGTCCTTGCAAAGCCTGATCCAGACCTAGAGAAGGAATCAAGCTTACAACTTTTTGCAAAAGTATGTAGAGAGGACCAAGTTGCTACCTCTAGAATTCAGCCCTTTTCAAAAAGCCATAGATGAAGTCAAGGCCCTGGTAGAGTGGGTCTTGAGCCTACCAGGAATACTTTTAAGTATAACAAAAATTAATAGCCCAAGACTACTATTTGAAAATAGACTGCTTTGACATAGGTTGTCCCTTCTTCTTACCTTTGCAAGAAATTAATAACTGATGTGAACATATGAAAGACTTAGTTCTGTAAAGACAGTACCCAAGTTTTCTGTGGACATCCAAGGTATGGAGTATCCTTTCTCACTCATTTTTAAGTTCAGGAAAGTAAATCAGGAGACGGTTAGTTTGGTTAAAGTAAACTCCGATAGCACCTTAAGCATAAAAAGACTAGTTCTCAAAGAAACACCATCCCTGTGGAAAATGAGGTAGATTTAACTCACCATAACAGCTTGCAACTCAGATACTTCTTGCAGAGGTCAATGTTAAGAACCTCAAGTCAGCCATATTAGCTGGTTCAAATGGTAACTTTTGTGTTAGAAAAGCTAAGATCCCAAGGAGGGGGCACCACTTCCTTGGAGGTCTCTTATGCAAAACCTCTTTCATAAATATTTCAACATTTGACATAGGGGTCATGGGCTGGCATAATGATTAAGGAGTTTAACTCACAGACAGAAGGCACATGGTTTGATTATTACCTTTGCTGAAAAATGGCTAGGCTTAAAATGGCTCACAAAGGTAGAATGCCTACTAAGTTAAAAAAGAATGCATTTAAAGAAGAGGATTCATGGGCAGACATCCTGAAATGGCCAATAAAATGAGCCTTGATAGAGGAATAAGAAAGGCAAAGAATAGTAACTCACATAAATACTGTAAAACCAGAGAACAACTAGCCCTGAAAGGGTGGGTGCTGGTTATGTTGTTGGCAACAATTTGAAAAACATTTCCATTTATTAACGTATGATTTTGAGTAGCAGACTTTCTTGCCTGTGTTTGAACCTGCTGCACACCCACAGTAAAAAGGTGCCTAAAGGGAATTAAGACGCTATCATCTAGGCAGTCAACTGAAGTTTGCTGATATCAAGGGATACTAAACCCCCCTGTTCTTCTGTGACTAGATCCAGCCTGTAATGCAGCCTTTGGTTAATTGCCTCTGGCCATTTCCAAAAGAAGGAAATCACCACAGTGATCTCAGAGGATTCCTTTGGAATCTTCAGAAGTAGCCTCAATATTAGTGGAAAAGGTGGAAAAACAAAGGAACATTCCTGTTCAAGGAAAACAAGTGGCATCTGTCCTCCAAGCCTTCTTGCCTGGCGACCTGGAGCAGAATCTTGCCAGCTGATTGTTCAGAGAAGAGACAAAAAGGTCCATTTGAGGAACTCCCCACAGATAGGTCACAGCTTGTAAGACCTCCCGATCTAGTTTCCATTTGTGAGGATCTCTCTTTCTCCTGCTCAGCTTGTCTTCTACCCAGTTCTGCTCTGACAGAATGAAGGATGCCTGTGGAGTGAGACTGTGCTGTAAAGCTATATCCCAAGGTAACATGGCTAGTATGTAAAGGGGGTGCAACCTGGTTCTCCTTTGCTTGTTGACGTACCATATGATCATGATACTGTAACAACTTGAAGAGGTCCCGGGCACCAAAGATGATTTAGGCTAACTGCCTTGATCATGGCAAGCATCTCTTACATTTATATGCTTGCATCTGTCCTTGGTGTCAAACACACCTTGTACTTTTATCCCTCCTGAAACTGCTCCCCAAGCAAGGTCTGAGGTGTCTATGGTGACTGACTGTTTTGGAATAGGGAGGCAAAAGGGGAGACCTGGATTTAGTGATATCTGCTGTCTCCACCAAGTGATCCCCTTCTGACAAACCCTAGCACTGTTATCTGAAAAGACAAGAGGAGTTGATATTGGGACCAAAGAGACTTCAGGTACCACTGTATTTTTCTCATGTGGAGTCTTGCCAGGAGTATCAGACGAATCATAGAAGCCATAAGATCCAAAATCCTAAGATATTCCCTTGCAGTGACAGAAGTCTGACTGAAAACCCTAAAAGTAGCTCTAGATATAGATATATATTTTTCCTATGGAAACAAAAAGCTCTCTGAACTGTGATGTCTAACTGAGATTGCAGAAACACAATCTTGTGAGAAGTCAAGCAAGGCTTTTGAATGTTCTCTTGGAATTCGAGCTTGCATAGGAGATCTCTCACCAAGAGACAGATACCTGACACTTTGAAAAAGACTCTGCAAAGAGAAGCCATCTGAATATGGAAAAATGTGGACACCTTGTAGCCTGCAATGAGCTATAACTGGAACTAGACACTTTGTGAACATTTGTGATGCAGCGGATAGTCCATCGGATAAGGCACAGAACTGATAATGTGATCCATATACATAGAACCTTAAGAAATGCCTGAAGTTTGGATGAATAGGAATGCGATAAGCATCTTTTAAATCTAATGTTACAAGGAAACTTGAATGAGGAAGAACAAGATTGTGAAGTGACATCATTTTGAATTTGGACATGACCACAAACAGGTTTAGGAAAGAATGATACAGAATTGGTCTGTAAGCATTTTCATTCTTTCGCACTAAAATCATCCATGAATAAAACTTCTTTCCCACCTGGGAAGGGAGAATAGGTTCTATCACTCCCTGGGACAGCACGTGATGAAGCTCAGGTTGAAACAAAGAGTCTGGTCTGGAGGATGAGGGAAAGAATAATTTCTTCCTACTGCCATTTGTAACATTGATGAATTATCATCAGACCCCATTTGTCTGAAAAAAGAAGTTATGTACTCACCATAATGTTCTATCTGTGTTGTCTATCTTCAATTCATCCTTGACAGATGGGTTAGGTTCCAATATTGGAACAGACTCGGCCATTACTACAGCTCGTGCAATCCATAAACTCCCGAGCTTCACCTCCATCTAGAATCCCTCTCTCTCAATTACCTCAGATTGAGTTTGCAGAAAAGATATCGAAACATATAAATCACATATAAATATACATACAGATATGTGTAAGGTGAGCCAGGTAGAAGCCTTATCAAATGTGCTTGGACAAGATAATAGTTCAAGCGAGTTTGATCCACTCCACCAAAAACTTCTGAGGTCGGGGAGGCCAAGGATGACTGAAGACAGACAACACAGTTGAAATGTTATGGTGAGTACATAATTTCTTTATCTGATGCTGTCAATCTTCATTCCATCCTTGACAGATGGGAAAGAGTCTCCAACTACCTAAAATCTTGGGTGGAGTCATGGAAGGATATTCCTGAGTACCATCAAGCCAAAGGATGATCGTCCCCTATAGACCAGGTCCAATTTGTAACGAGTAATAAAGGTATGGGGAGTAGCCCAAGTAGCTGCAGCACATGTCATTCACTTGAAGATCTGGATTGAAAGACAGCTGAAGTGGCTACAAACCTTGCAGAATGTACTTTGGTTTGGTCAAGGTTAAGCTATTCTCATCATAAATAAACAAAATGCAGTCTTTTAGCTACTCAGAGTAATCTTGCTGACTGCCTTGCCCAACTTTGCACTGGAGAAAGAAACCAACAGTTGACTAGACTGTCTTATGTTTTTTGTTCTGTGAAAATAGAAACGTAGTTGTCTATGGACATCTAATAAATGCAAGGCATACTCTCCTTTGTTAGAATGTTTAGGGAAGAAAACTGGTAAATTAATCGTCTGGTTAATATTAAGTCTCTCATACAACCTTTGGTAAAAAGGAGGGGTTCATTCACAAAGATACCCTATCCTTGTGGAAAATAAGGTAAGGAAGTTCAGATGATCTCTGAAATCCTTCTGGCAGAGGCAATAACTATCAAAAAGAGCATTTTCCAGGATAAAAACTTCAGGCCACATTCCACAAGAGGGTTCGAAGGGAGAATGCATAGGTTCACAGGTGTTTACTAGGCTAACTACCAAAAGGGCCTTTTTAAGCCTAGCCATACATCCCAAATCTCTGACGAGTTCTGATACCCTTGATAAGTGTAAGTATGGGCCTGGGAGAGTAACCATTTACAGGTTACCTGTGTCCATTAGAGACATAGGTGCCAAACCAGGGATGAATTTCCGGTTTCCCATCCAACTGTCCAAGTTGCACTTGAATTGGGTTAGGGAGGAACTCTGCTTCACATGGATAGGGAGCCTGTTCCATAGACTGGGTAGTCTCTGGGATACATACTCCTCTCTCCAGCAGGTCCTATTTATATCACAGGCAAGGTTTAAGCCTTTAGAATGAGTAATTCTGGTGCTTTTTGTTTTATGGATATGCAGGAGATTCATCAGTGTGGGGTCTGACAATACCCTGTAGGCCAGGCATGGATCTCCCCTCAAAACCCTGTAGGAGACAGAATATAGGGATAGGGCCTTGAGGCAGTCTGCATAGGGCATATTACTTACTCCCTGTATTATTTTAGTGAGGAACCTTTGTGGACATATAGGTCTGATGAATGCCGAATAGAGTGGAACAATGACTTGCTTGGACTTAGATGCCATACCTTGGTTTACACGTTGTACAACATAGAATGATTTCCTCACCACTGTAGACACGTGCTGACCAAAGGCTAGATTACTATCTGTGTGTGTCCTTAAGTCCATGACTACTGGATCAGCTGTAAGGGGTGTGTTGTCAATATGATAGTTACCAGGGATGGATGACTTCCCAAAGGATACTATTATGCATTTCTTGGCATTTAATTTTAGTCCATGGCTCTGACAACAGTCGTTTGTCCTTGTCAGCCCCTCCTGGAGAACATTTATGTCAGTGTGAGAGTCCATGACCGCTCCTAATTTGCAATAATCTGCAAAAGTCGTCAACCAGACACCACTGACATTGGCCTTGACTTCTGAGAAGTAAATGACAAAAAGGAGCGGTCTAAGGACTGATCCCTGAAGGACTCCACTTGTGACTGGTCTCTTTGTAGAGGTGGACTCCCCAATTCTAACTTCCTGGGTCCTGTCTGTGAGCCAGTTGGCTATCCACTGGGTGACATACGGGTTTGTACCCAACTTTTTGGGTTTGTCAACAATGCCCAAGTAGGGTAAGTTGGGTATTATGTTAAATGCCTTGGCCAGGTCAAGGAATTCAGTGTGAATGATTCTGGCCTCATCCATTGCTTTGGTAAGCTTCTAAAAAAAGTCTACCAGGCTGAGTAGACATGATCTGCCCTTGACGAAAGCAAACTGGGTTGGGTCCAGTATCTGGAGGTTTACTTTATCTCTATTGATCATCTCCATGATAATTCTTTCCATGGCTTTACATACAAGACTAGTGAGACTTATGGATCTGTAGTTTCCAGGGTCTGTAGATGGCCCACCTTTGTGTAGAGGGATGACTGTTGCATTTCTCCATTCATGAGGCACAAAACCTGTTTGGAGGCTGCAGTTAAATACTAATTCCAGAGACCCTGATAGCTCACGTTTCATGCTATTTAGAAGGCATCCTGGCATACTGTCTGGGTCCACTGATGCACTGTTCTTGGTCTTAGACAGAACATTAAGGACCTGTTCCCTAGTGGTAGTAGGGGGAATTATATTTGATGATATTTCCTGAGAGAAAGTTGAGGGGGAGAGAGGAGTAAAGCTGGAGCTGAATTTATCAGCCATGAGGTTTGCTATATCTCCTGGTTCAATATAGGTGGCTCATTTACAATCAGCTCTGCACACAATTGTATATTGCCTTTGAGGTTGCAGACATAGCTAAAGAATGCTTTGTGGTTGTCCTTGGTCTGGGAGCATCAATGCCTAAAGAACTAGGTTCAAGCCTCAAGCAAGGGTCGGATCTTTGAAAGGGGGCTTTAACAGGAGAGCGCCTCTTAGGAACGATTTACAAAGTCTAAGAGAGGCTACAGAACATTCATCCAAGCTATTACGAAAATCAGAGATAGCAGCTAATTGTACTTTGATAGTAGAAGGAGAAGCTCCAGCATTAAACAGAGTGGCTAAAACATCTAGGACATGTTCTATGAAAGCTGAAAAGGGATATATTTGCTTATCAAGGGGCCCAAATAGTAAATCTCATCCACTTACTGGTTTACAGCTTTTTAGTGGAAGGTTTGTGGGCTTGTGAGCCAATAAAAGAATGTGGCATCCTTGGGGAGGAAAGATGTGGGCACCTGGCAATTAATGGAACTGGAAGAACCACACAGTCACCTTGAGGTTCAAAATGTTTGGGTGATCAAGACCATCTGGATGGGACAGGAGATCTGGCACTAGGTCCAGAATCAAGGGCTGTCGAGCTAGATAAGACCAAAGAAAGGGGAACCGAATCTGTCAAGGCCAAAAAGGAGCAATGAGGATCACTGTACTCTTGAACCTGAGTGCTTTCTGTAAAAATTTGGGAATTAGAGGTATCGGGGTAAGACATATAGCAGACTGGGGGGGGGGGTAATGTGGAGGAGAGCATCTCTTGGTAACTTTCCCCGAGGGGGGATCAGGGCAAAGTAGCTCCTGCATTTGTTAAGGGGAGATGAACAGATCACAGTAAGACTGACCCCAAAGGTGGAAAATAATTTTCGCCACTTTTATACTGAGAGACCACTTGTGAAGCTGAAGGATGCATCTGCTCAGCTTATCCACAATCACACTGGAAATCCCTGGTATGTGTGTTGCTATTAGAAGTGGTTGCAAAAAGTCACCCACTGCCACAACCTGATGGCTTCTTGACCAAGGAGGTAAGACTTAGTTCTTCCCCATTTGCTGATGTACCAAACTACTGACATACTGTTTATATGAACTGCAATAGTCCCCTGAGGAAGAGCTGTCTGAAAGACCTGCAACGCAAGGAGGACCACTCTATCTCTAGGATGCTGATGTGCAAGTTGGCCTGTATTGGGGACCAAGTGCCTTGGACCGTCTTGCCCAGATAATGCTCCCCCATCCCATCTGGGAGGCGTCTGTGGTCACTATAGCCATGGGCTCCAGAAAAACAAAAGGATGACTGTGAAGAACTTAATCAGAGTGCATCCACCAAAGAAGATCCATTTTGCAACGATTGGTGATCAGGACTTGTAACAAAGGGTGATGAACTAGGGACAACTGGTAGGCTAGTAGCCATTGCAGAATTCTCATGTGTAACCTGACTTGTGGCACTAGAGTTTCGAAGCTGCTATGGATGCTAGAGCTTGTAAGACTAAATATGTTGGAACCTTCTTCCTGTGGGTTAACTTTTGAATCTGAACCACAATTCTCTGGTGATGTTCTGGAAGAAGAGATGCTATTGTTGTCTGAGTATTCAAGTACTGCCCCTATAAATTCTAAGTTTTTGTGTTGGCATTAAACTGACCTTTCAATATTTAGATCCCCAGAGGGGCAGAGATGTTGAGGGTGTAGTCCCAAGGCTGTTATCAAATGATGCTTGATAAAGGCGGTTAATGAGCCAGTCATCCAGATACAGAAACACACGGAATCCTTGTAGTCTCAAATGAGCTGCTACTACTGCCATACATTTGGTGAACACCCTGGGGGCTGTGGTGAGTTCAAAGGGCAGCACTCTGAATTGGTAGTGACTGGCTCCCAGCCAGAAGCAGAGGAAATTTCTGGAGCATTTGTCTATTTTAACATGGTAATATACATCCTGAAGGTCTATTGAGCACAGCCCAGTCATCTTTGTTCAGAAAGGGAAGAACAGACTGTACCGTGACCATCCGGAACTTCGTTTGTTGAACTGATTTGTTCAGTATACTGTGAACCAAAACTGGTCTCCAGTTCCCTGTCTTTTTTGGCTCTAAAAAGAATGTTGAGTCATTTTCAGATCCTTCTTGGTCTGGCGGGACTCGTTGGATGACTCTATTGTCCAGCAGTTTTTGGATTTCTTGCACTGCTGAATCCCTCTGATTGGGTGGAACATCGGGGATTTTCATGTAAACTGGAGGAGGTTGAGAAAACGGAATGGTATAGCCTCTGGATATGATCCGTTGCACCCAGGAATCTGTTATGTCTAGCCAGGCGTTTAGGTGCAAGGATAAGCATCCCCGACTTCCTCCAGAGGAACACAATCAGGCCTCCCTTCAGGAGTGCTGAAAGGGCTTGCATGGGAAGGAATCCCTGAAGCCCTGGTTTTGCGGACCACCTCTGCCATGAGGGCGGTGTCTTACATTCTGCTTCCCCCTCTACCCCTGAGGGAACTCCCTCCACCTGTGTCTTCAAAAACTCCCAAGGGCCTTTCTGAACTACATTTTTCCACCACTCCTCTGATTCCCAGAAAAAGACCTTGGGGGGGGGGGGTGTACACTTACTGCAGAAAGGGTCTTCCCATCTTTCTCACACCTGGACAAAAGTTTCTTTCACTTTCGGGCCAAACAGGGATGTTCCATCAAAAGGAGCATTGATGAATGAATACTTGAATGGTTCCACAAAATCACAAAAGCGCATCCAGTCATGTCTCCTAATGGCTACGTCTGTACCCACTACTCTAAATGTCCCTTCAGCTGTATGTGCGATCAGCCTCATGGAAGTACTGGACACAGGTGTCTGATAATTCCTTAATTAGATCCCACTGGGAGTTTGTTGAAATGTGCCAAAAAGGTCAAAGACCTTATGGCAAAGGTCGATGAAGCATGGACTCACTTCCCAAATCTGCCCATAGCCCGGAAATCCTGTTGGGTGGATGGACAGAGGAAATTTCCTCAGCCAGTTCCTTTTTAGTAGCAGCCGCTGTGATCATAGCATCAACTGCAAGACCCTTAGCCCAAAATTGTTTGCCTAGGGGTGCGGAGAGTATCTTCTTTGGTCTCTTGGGGATGGGCTTGACAAAGTCAGGGGCCTTCCATGCCCGCTGTGAAATCAACTGAATGAGCTCATCAGCAGGCGGAGTCACGGGTGGGTGTGGAATGCCTGCAAGCAAACAGACTCCTCAGAGGAAAACTTTTGGGACTTCCAGGAGACATCTTCAGGGGTGACTGTGGGGACTCCCTCCCCCTCATTGAAATCTGTATCTTCAGTGACAGACTCCTGGGGGGAATCCAAGTGTTTCCTCTTGCACTTCTTTTTATGAGGGGATATCATCCAGGGGGTAATCTAGGGAGGTATCAGAGGATGACAGTACCTGTGGCTGTAACACCTGAGACTTCAGCACCCACTGTCCCAGTGGAGAAGCAGGTGGAATAGTAGGGCTAGAGGGGGAAGCTTGTTCCGATGGGGTAGTCGCAACTGAATCTCCGCTAGAGAAAGGGCCCTCTGCATAGCCTCGAAGGCTGGCCCACCTGAAAAGGGAAGGAAGCTCAGAATAGAGAAAGACTGCCTTGGGACTAGGATCACTCCCCGCTCTAAAGAATCAACCTTCGAGACCAAAGCCAGAGCAGAACTAACTCGAGCCAAATCTCCAAGCAGAAGGAATGGCTCTGAAAAATCTGGAGTCGAGACCTGCTCCCCAAAGCAGACAGGGTAGCCATGGCTCTGGGAGGTCTACGGTTCAGAGACAGCCAAAGAGCTCAGGGGAACTGCCAGCTCCGCAGAAGCAAACAACTCCACAGCCGACAAAGTCAGTGCCGGGAGCACTGGAACAGACGACTTTAAGACCCCGGAGGAGGTTAGAGGAGGAGTAGTCAACGGAGTGAAGGATGTTTCCATACCAAGACCAGAAGGAATCAGTACCAAAGGTGGGCCTGAAAGTCCTCAAGTCCACAAAATCTTATTCACCAGCTTCTCCACATCGAGTTTTGAAACATTTTTGTTGGAGCAGACTGACGAATTGGAAGGAGACTTGGGCCTCTGCAAAAACACTTCTGGTAGTTCCCCAGCAAAGGGATCTATTGAAGGTACAGAAGTTTTAGTTGGGGATACAGAAGTCAATTCTTGAGTTGAGGCCTTCGATGTGCAAGGACTCAGAATTGTAACTGGTGCCAAAATGGAAGCCATCAGCAAGGCCTTCGGTTCTGGGAACTTTCGGAACAGAGGTCTTCAACTTTTTTGGCCTTCGGAATCAACGAGGAGGTCGGAACAGATTGACTTCTCTTTTTAGCTTCGTCAACAGACAACAAAGTAGATGGAGAAGAAATATCCATCTTCGCTTTGTCTGCAGTGGAAAGCCTTCTCCAAAGGCTGACAGTAGGCGTCCTTTTAAAATTAGCTTGTTGCACCACCTCTCTACTAAAGCCCTGTGGCTGAACACATGGCAGACACTACAATCTTCCTGTAAATTGAGAGAGCCAAGAAAATAAACGCATAAAGACCGAAAGTCAGAAGAGGGAATTTTATAAGCACACTTCTGGCAATTTTTGAAGAGCAGAAGGGGCCTTACCCTTGTCAGCCATATCAGAGGGACAGAACAAGGAAAACCTTCACAGAAAGAAAGGGGCATTTCATATTATATATATTTTTATACATAATGTAACAAGGAAGAAGGAGACGACTATCAACACTGACAGTAAAGAGTTGCACAAACGTGTATGTGGGGGGGGGGGATTACTGACAGAAAAAGAGAGCGAGAGAGACACAGGGAACTATCAACAATGAAAGTTGGGGATTACACAATCGTGTAAAAAAAAAAAAAAAAAAAAAAAAAAAAAAAAATATATATATCAGCGACGATAAAAAGAATACAGAAAGTGTAACCACACTGTCAAGGGTAGCAACACAACCACAGTAAAACACAACGCTGTTCCGGAACAATAAAGGCTGTCCTTTTACCACGAACCAACACTGCTGTTGCAGTCACAGGGAAAAAACGATGTTCCAACGAATAGTTTAAATAATTTAATGAAAAAATATTGTAAAACCAGAAAAAATAATAACTGATTAAGCGCTTTAGTCTCCTTAACGAAGACTTCTTCAGAATCCAATTGCTCTTATCAGTTCATACATTTTATAGTAAAGCATTGTTAGCCTATTGGCTGAAATTAAACAATTACTTTCATTGAACAAACTATTAGTTTAAACCAATTTAGTTATACCAAATTAAAAGGGCTAGCTGTACACAGCTGCTCAGTACCTTATGTTTTAAAAAACAGTATGGTGAACAACAAACACAAATACTGACTCAAACATCATAAATATAGTAAGTATAACTAGTACACATCCCTGATCACTTGAAGTTCTTTATTGTATCTTAAAATCATGTAAAAGCAATAATTAATCATTGTATAAAAAAAATATATATAATATTTCATTGTTTGTGAATCTGTGAACATGTGCATAAATAATCAAATATATACCATAATAATATAAATACATTTATAAAAATATGTATATATAAAAATCTATAGAGATATATCTATGTATGCATCACATGTATATTTATTAATATAATAACATCATAATAAATATAAAATATTAAATAATCATAAAAAATATTAAGTAAGTAATATTAAATAAATAAATATATACATATGCCTACATACCAAATATTTTAAATATTTTAAAATAAATAAATTAATTTAAAAATCTTTTGGAGGTGTAAATCTATGAGTAGAATGTTAAAATATAATGTTAGTTATTAAAAAAGTTGCTAATTAATAAGAAGTAAATGAATAGAAAAAAAGCTCTGATGTCAGAATACATTTAACATTTTACTTTTTTCGGGTCCATTGCCAGTAATTTTAGTGCAGGAGTGATGGATATATGGTCATTTAGTCCCTTTCCACTATAGGCATCCAACCTTAACTGCCAGATCATTTCCCTTTACTCTAACTTTGTTTCCCAGTCACCTCCTCTATCCATGGGCTCTATCTCCTCTAACACCCAAAATTTAAAATCCGCTTTTTTACATTCCAATGCATGCCTGTACAATGCATTATTATCGTTGTGTTTATTAATGTCCCTGGTGTGTTCATATATTCTATTTCTGAGATGACTATCAGTTTTACCAACATAGTAACTCCCACAGGCCTTACAAAATACTAGTTAAACAACACCTTTAGAGTAACAACTATTGTATCTTTTAGCTTTTAAAGTTTGATGGAGACTGGGTATTCTTCCTTCTTTTGATCCTGCAATATATGAGCATTGCGCACATCTACCACATTTAAAAGTACCATGTCTCTTGTTAGCCCCACTGTCCAAGATTTTCCTTTTCTCAATAATGTTTTTGATGTTTTTATTCCTTCTAAAACTAAATTTTACATCACATTTGAAGACATCTGTTTTAGTTGCCATATTCCTAAACATATCCCAAGTATCATAGATACTTTTTTTCAACCACCCTACTCCCTGACAATATGTGACAGTTAAATATGGTGTAAAATTTATTCCCGATGTATTCTGGGTGTTGGAGTTCTTTCTCATTTTGTTATTGGGTCCACCCATTGTCTCCAATATGCCACCTTGTGTTAAGAGAGGGTTATACAGAAAGTGTAACGAGAGAGTTGGAGATGAAGAAAAAGAAATATGAAAGAAAGACAAAAATTTTACCTAATCCCATAAACTCCAAAAAGCCACCAATAACAGCAGAGGAAGGTATCTCCATGAACAAAACAGGACTCTCTAGTGTAAAAAAAAGACTTTTCCACTTTCGTCCAAATCAGGACTTCATGAAAAGAATGCAATCTAAAACCAAACGACTTTTATATAACGCTCAACCAATCTCATGAAGCCTACTAATACATAATTAACACTTGCTAAAAAAATACATTTTGGACTGTGCCTCAGTGCTTTTCCAGTGTTTCTTTTTTTAGTCATTTGGTTGGTGGATACACTGGTGCTGGGAAGATTATATAAACATTTTTCTAACTTCAATCTCTTTCCTTTTAAAAAAACATTTAATATTGATTTATCCATCAGAGGGCTTACTTGCCTCCAGTCTAATATGCCAAAGTGTCTCTTTTTGTTCAATTTTATTTTTAAAATCCCCACCTTTTCAGTCCAGGGGAACAGCCTCTATGATAATAAACAAAAACTTTTTACGGTAAAGAGTCCTGTTTTTTGTTCATGGAGATCCCTTCCTCTGTTGTTATTGGTGAGTTTTTTTTGGAGTTACTTTTGGATTACCATCTTCAGCTGTGACCGTTTTTTTGTGGCTAATCCCACAAACGCTTGAGAGTACCAGCTAAATGCGACCATTTCGGAAAGGGGCAAATGAGATCTGAGGTAATTGAGAGAGAGGGATTCTGGGTAGAGGTGAAGCGCAGAGTTTGTGGCTGGCACAATCTATAGTAATGGCTGAGTCAGTTCCGATATTGGAACCAAACTCATCTGTCAAGGATGGATGGAAGATTGACAACATCAGATCTATGGGTGATGAAGATAATTTATCAATGATGTTGGCACTTCTCCTCTTAAAATACTGTTAAACAAAACCTTCCAGATTTTTATCATTTTTTCCCTCCTAGTTTCCAAACCTCCACAGGAATACCATCTATTCCTGGAGACTTTCCTGTGGATTGGTTATCCATCACTATTTTTATCTCATCTCCTCCTATCCTAACTGTTAGCAACTGAGCCTCATCTTACCCTTAACCTTGGCATATTTAATTCTTCCATAAACATTTCCATTTGTACATTTTCTTGATTTTCATATCTCTCTGTAGACTTTCATAGATTTCCAAAATATTTCTATCTCTTACAGGATCTCTTATCTTTTTTGTTACAGGCTCCTTAAGCTTGGAGACCACACTTTCTACTTTCTGTTGCCCAAGTCGATGTGCTAAAAGTTTTTGTGCTCTAGTGTAATCAAGAAACAGTTGCATAACAGCAATCTTTCTAAAATCATGTATACTATTGAAGTAATCCCTTATTTTCTGTTTGGCATTCTGCAGTTCTTCATCTTCTTGTTCTACAATACTTCAACATTTGTCAGTCCCTCCAAATAACTCTTGTTACCTTAACCTATCTCCCTTTATTTTATTTCCATCCTCTTTTTAAACTCCACTAATTTTATCCTACTCCCTTGTTATATTTTCAGAAAAAAATTCTATCTTCTCTAATAGATCCTGAATAATTCTGACTATCCATTCTCATTTTTATTTAATTACCCTGTGTTTTTAATTTTAGTTATTAATGGTGCATGAACTGAAACAGCTACATGGTGCATACCAAGACGTTCAATAAAATGCACATGTTCCTGCGAAATATAAATACTGTCTAGCTTAGCCCAATTTTTGTATCTTGGGGAATAATATGTAAATTCACTCTAAATTCTTATTATTCACATCTTCCATACCAAATATTTTCATAAATGTCTTCAGATAATCTTCTCTCTTGTTACATTTCCCCTTTGGGCCCCCCAGACCCAGCTTCACTGCTGCAAATCAAATTCCAGTCCCCAACTATAAGTAATATTCCCTGCTGAAAGCTGATTATTTATCCCAGAATTTTCTTAAGCTCCATTATAGCAGTTTTAGGTGGAATATAAATACATGCCAGTGTAATCCTCCTCCCTTACCAGTAGCCCCTTAGTACTACAAATCTATCATCTTTTTTAGTACTACAAATCTATCATCTTTTTTATCCTCTTATATCACTATTGGAGCTTCTCTTGCAGTTAATATAAGTACTCCTCTTTTCCTTTGTTTCTTTCTTTATCAAATTCCCATGTTCAGTTCTTTCCAAGTGTGTCTCTTATAGCACAGCTATTTCCACTCTACATTTTAATAGAGTTTATTACTCTTTCTTTTTTGTATTTATCTGTGGGACCATTGACATTTAAAGACATTACAGAAAGCATTGTGTTAAACATTATTATTCCTACCTTTTATGTGTAACAGCTTTGTTGTCAAGTGCCTAATGCCAGATTTTGTGTTGCATGCATACACTGTTTGGTAGGTTGATCTTTTATACAGTTGTTTCTTGTCATATCCATTTGAGTCCATGTCACATTTTACAAAATGTTTTGTTTTGCTGAATGGTGTCTAAAATACCCCCAATACCCCCCCCCCAAACCTATTAACTTAATAATAACAGACAAAACTATGTACACCTTCAGATACTGAAGTTTTACCCTACTAATAAGAACAAGTGTCCCAAATTGGCAACCACACTTACAAACTTGGGTTAACCTAAATGAAAGGTTATCCCTGCTAAGACGCATGGTACAGTCTGTGCTTCTACTAAGTGCTGTCTGGCTTTGTCTCATCTTTATAGCTCTCCCAGCTAGAAAAACACAAATGCTTTCAGAAAACATCACCTCTTGGCCATTTCTCTTTATCTTATCACATTGTCTCCACGGACATGAGGACCAGATATAGAATTGCTACTAAGCACACATTTACTTACTAGAAAATGCTTATAATATTCAATGCTCCTTTTCATTTACTTGCTTTCTCTTAAAACTTATTAGATCAAGCTAAGAGCCTTAATCTAGTCATTCGCCTATGCAAGAATAAGAAAAGGTACATCACTTTTTCTTTTGCCATGATCTTTTGACGAGATTTTTCATCTTTTTTTTTTTTTTTACACTGCAATGCCTAAATTTCTTAAAAATAAACAAGAAAGAGAGAAGGCAGGGAAAAAAGAATGGGAGCACCTGTTTACAGTAGTATCCCTATTACACTTAAAATAACTGAGAAAACCTCTCTTTACAGGCTGCAAAAATAATCCATTATAAAATATTACTATTAAGAAAAACATTTTCTTACAGTTAACTTTCCCCTTGCTCTTCCCCTCTCTCAAGTATTTTTCTGAACACTGATGATGAAGTAGAGCATATGCTTTAGTATTTTTCTGAACACTGATGACGAAGTAGAGCATATGCGTTAGAGTTCCCTACAAGTTTAACAAAATCAAAAAATCCAATATTTCCAGATGTTCTTGTTATGTCATGTTTCACAAATATAATTATTGCTTTGCAATCTAACATTTGTGAATTTTCAACTTACTAGTTTTATTTCTCCTCATCTCCACTGTCCAAATTTTGTCTCTGCTTCATTTCCCAACATACTCTTGATTCGTCTAGTCAACTCTTGTGCTTTTTCTTACTCCTAAGCATTCTCCATTAAAATGCTGGAAAAGGTTTCACTGACACAGTCTATCCATGGTCTTTACTGCCAGAAGAACAAGAAGCAGAATATCTTTCCATTTCACAGCTTACTTTTTATTGGACACATTTTTAGATTTCTTCCTTAGCATGAACTGCATCAAAATGATTTTGTCCCTCCAAGAAAGAATATTCTGAAAATAGCTGGGTATAACAGTTTGAATCTCATGCCTGCTTCTTGATATTCCTTGACAGTCAAAAAAAAATTACTCCTCTTCTACCTGGTGTACAGTGAGTAATCATTCCCCACAAACACTCTGCTCTCTCCCATTTTTAGTACTTTGCCCTTCTACCACAGTTTTGTTAGAATCAACTCCTCCTGCTGGGTAGGATTGCATCTTTACTATTAAAGGTCTAGGTTGCTTTCTCATAGTCAGCTTTTGAGCACACACATGATGTGCTCTTTCAATTAATGACTCCTGCTGTGGAATACACATCCAGTTATTTACTTGTATTTTCATAAAATTAATACAGTTTGCTCTTTCCAGCTTCTCTGCAAAAGCAGAAAATCTCAGGTTTTCCCTACATGCCTTCTAATTCTGTTATTTTTTAAACATTTCTTCTTGAACAGTCTCATATTCAGCCAGCCTTTTCTTCATTTCAGCCTCTGATTTTTGCAGTTTTATGATCTCATCTGAGTACCTGTTTAAAGCTTCTTCCATTTGTTTCCAGTCTTTTGCTATTTGAGCTGATATACTCCATCAGGGATTCCTTTATTTTAATCTGGACTGTGTGCAATTCTCTTATACTTTCCTCTAAGTTACTGGAAGTCATGTCTGGAGCTTGCACTGCTTCCTGCTGAATAGCTGCAGATCTCTTCCCAGTTGCGTTTTTCATCTTTTGTAGCTGATTTTCTTTCAAGTCCTCTGTATTTCTTTTTTCCAGGCATCCAGTCAGTGCACTTACTAGTCAGTTACTGAAATTTACCCAGAAATGCAAGTCCACTGGCTTTCTCTGCTGAGTTTTTGTTTTCACACTGGAAGAGCTAGACTTAAGCTGTTACTCAATGTGCAGCCATCTTGGAAGTCCTGGAATAAGAAACCTCACTGTTCTCTGACTGAAAACACAGGCAAATTCTAGAAATAGTCTCAAAGAAACAGTAGCCCCCCCCCCCCTAGAAGGAGCGTGAGAAACTAGGTTCTTCTCTAGTCAGAATCAGAAATTGTAGGAGAAAACTCTGCATCTGTTCTTACATCCTCCTGTCCAAATTCAGAATTTTAAATCTCTTCAGGAAAGGAGGCATTTTATTTCTTTTACCAGAGATTATTTTACAAAAAGTATTAACTGCCTGAATTAAACCCTGAACCAGACCCAGTAAATTACTACTGTCTACGGAGATTTGAGCAGGAGTAAATAAATGTTTAACCTTCTGTTTATTTTTGACAGGGAAACTAAGACCTACATTATTAATAATGGTGGCAGCATCAGCTTCCCCAGGTTCAACATTCTGATAAAACAGCTAAGTCTTCAGTGTTCCTCTCCCAGAACTGAAAAGAGCTTTTTTCCCAGGGGAGAGGCCAAGATGACTGACAGCAGCAACTGGTGAAAGCTCTGTGACAGAAAACTTTTTTTTCTGACAGAAAATCTAATCCAAAATTAGAATATGAAGATGCTTAGAAGTTCTTCATACGCTGTAATTTTCCTGTTAGAATTTCATCTGCTTGGTTAAGAGAGAAGATACTTCAACATGAGCCACTGAAAAACTGTTACTCAGGATTATTCTAAGTATGATATCCAGTAATTAATAACTGGCATGCAGGATGCATTACAACAATGGGCAAACTGGACACAAATAGAAAGTTTCAAAGAAGAATCCAGAAAGAAGATGGAACATTCAGAAATTCTTATGAAACTTCAAGGTGCACAAATCAGCAGTACAGAAGAAGCTTTAAATAACAGTGAAGAGAGAATGACTGAAGGCGAGTCTCAGAATGAATGCCCTTTAAAACAAACAAAAAAGGCTTATAGATAAAGTTGATGATTTAGAAAATAGACTGAGGTGAAACAATATCAGAATTTATGGCATACCTAAAAAAATCTACAAAAATTAAAAAAAAAATGTGCAGCACAAAATACACCAAGAACAAAATTAATAATGCCCAATTTGACTCTCAAGGTTAAAGAGTGACAGTTTATTAAAATGAAACATCCAAAAGTGATGAGCGCTTTCATACCATAGAAAGAGACTTCTTCAGATACACATACCAACTACAGTCACACTGTAAATATCTTATAAAATTCCATCCCTCCTAAATTAACTACATACTTAAATAAAGTGGCTCCTCTGAAAGTCCCCAATTCGAATTTAGAAAATATAAACATGAAGCCTAGAGGTAATAACTGAGAAAAGTTATTAATGAAGAGAGAAGTGATATGGCAGCTTAGGCTGAATGCCATGTTACTCCCTGGTTTAAACGAAGTATCCCTTAAACCAATTTTAAATGAGGGCAGCTTTCATTTAAATAGGTTTATTTATCCACTTTATTGTATTTTCTAATGACTTTTTATAGGAACATAGGGAAGAAAGAAAATTCAAGTGTTTTATTCTTTAAAAGTGTTTATATGTACGATATTTGCAGCAAAATAAGGATACGTATTATTTCCAAGTGTGTTTTTTAAAAAAAGGATTGGGGACTTTAAGAGGAATCACTTTAAGTAATTTAATTAAATTTAGGAGGGATGGAATTTTGTAAGGGTACTTATAGTGCAACTGTAGTTGATATGTGTATCTGATGAAGTCTCTTTCTATGGGACAAAAACGCCCATCACTTTTGAAGGTTTAATTTTAATAAACGGTCAACCTTTAACCTTCCTTAGAGTCAACTAGGACATTAATTTTGATACCTGAAAAATATGAGGAAGACAATATAACAAACATCTTAACCTGGCTGCATAAAATGTTAATTTACCAGAAAATGTACCATTTGGGACTGAATGGGCACATATATCTTTGAGAACACCTTCAAAGAAGGAAAACCCACCACCATGTTCAATAATAGTCACGTTTATGTCCAGCATGGAAAAGGACCAACTATTAAACAGTCCATACCAACTATTAAAATAGGTGAACATGTAATCAGATTTGACAATGACTATTCCAGTAAAGTAATGAGCAAAAGGAAATCCTGCTTGCCAGTGAGTAAAGAACTTAAAAGAACAATATTAAAGTTACTTTGGTGTTTCCTGCATATATCAATATATTTCTCTGTGAAAGAATTAATTCTTTGACACAATGGATGAGGCATCTAGATTTGTTAATAAAAATACGGTCCTTACCAACACTGAAGAAATGGACTGGAATGTTGCATTTCAAAAGAGACAGGAGTAAGCTGAATTTATGGAAACTGTTTCTAAAGTTAAAAGTGATGTTTATTTCCTGTTTCAGAACCTTTACTTTCTGAAATAATAAATTTACCAAGTAAAGGGTTTGTTTAAGACTTTAAGTTTTAAAACATTTGTAAGCATGTATTTATATTTTAAGCTACAGCATTTTACATGATAGGGAATATAAACAGGCTTACTACATTTATAGTGAAAGACTTAATATATTTCATTTAAACTACACTTATAAATGCATTTATATACGTTAAAATTATTTCCTGTATGAGAATATCATTAAATTATAACTGATAGAACTGGTAACTTTAAAAATATATAAGATGACAATTTTTATTTTATTTGTTTTAACCTTACTCAGTATGTGTACTGCTAAGTTAAATGAATGTCATATCCAAGTAGTATGCTTATTAGAAGTGTTAAAGTACTTGGAACTATGTTTTCTTTGCTGCTGTATAACATTTTCCTTTCACTGGTCATTTATGAAGCAATTTATTCAACTCAGAATATTATTTATTCTATACTGTATGTTTTGCTAGATTTCTCTTTGTTTTTGTCGATTAGTTATTTAGCTTACTTACTGCCTACATTTCTTGTATTATCCTGTAATATATTTTGTTGTATTGATTGTAAAATTGTTGTGTGTTTCTGGTATTGTATTACATGAATTTGCATGTAATGTTTTTTATTAAGTTACTTTCCCCCCCGGGCCTCTGGCAGAGTCAGACATCCCCAGTAAACAAATGGAAAATAAATAAATAAAATAAATTAACACTTAAAAAAAACCCCTCAAAATCAAAAGTATGACTTAGTTGTGTGAAAAGTACAGTTTTGTACCTACCATAAATGTAGATGTCCGATAGGTATGCATCTGCAGTCATAACATATGGGTTGTCCTGCCTCAGGCAGCCCTTCGGTCGGCCGGATTCCAAAGTCTGGGTCTGGCCTCGGCTGATGTCGCACTTTCCCCGACGTCAGAGCGTCTGGGGTATAAAAGCATCAGCCGACGCCATTTTCCTCAGTTTTTCTTGCCCCAGATGCCAGGAGCCCTCTAGGAAGGCTAAATTTGGATAAATGCAGAAAGTTCCAAACATTTGCAAAATTATATACAAGTATAAACAAACAAATACACCATAATAGATTCCCCCAGCTAGCTAAAAGAGGGGTAAGTACTCTAGGAATACCACAGAGGGGTAGGAGGGAGGGTAATCCTGACTGCAGATGCATACCTATCGGACATCTACATTTATGGTAGGTACAAAACTGTACTATGTCCTTCAAGGATGCATCTGCAGTCATAACATATGGGTAGAATACCATAGCCAATCTGGGGGAGGAGGTACTAAGAAAAGGATGGTGTAGTTAGGATCCCTTGCAGGACTGCAGTAGCAAACCCTGCTCTGGTTCTGGAGTATAAAGGTAGATTGTAATGCTTGGCAAATGTATGCACGGAGCTCCAAGTAGCAGCTTCTAAAATGTCCTTGGTAGCCACCCCTCGTAGGAAGGCTGTAGTGGTAGCCGTGGCCCTTGTGGAGTGAGGCCTGATGTTTTCAGGAACTGTCTTTCCATGAAAGGAGTAGCAAAATCGAATGCAATTTCCTATCCATTTTGAGATTGTCTGTTTGGAAATTGCTCTTCCTTGCACCCCAGTAGCATATGCTACAAAAAGTTGGTCAGTTTTTCTGCTAGTTTTTGTTCTGTCCAAGTAGTAGCGTAGTTGTCTGTGTATATCCAGGGTGTGCAAAAGTTTTCCCCCTCTATTCTGTGGATTAGGGAAGAATGTAGGCAGGTGGATAGCTTGGTTCAAGGATACCCTAGATACCACCTTTGGCATAAAAGTAGGATTGGTTCTTAGAGAAACTCTGTCCTGGTGGAAAATAAGAAATGGCTGCACTGCCATTAATGCTTGTAACTCAGAAACTCTTCTTGCTGAAGTGATTGCCAGAAGGAATGCCGTTTTCCAAGACAGAAACTGTAGATCCGCCGATGCTGCTGGTTCAAAAGGAGGAAGTGTCAGTTTCTCCAGCACAAAGTTGAGATCCCAAGCAGGTAGAGGGGGTCTTCTTGGAGGTTTAATATTTTTGATCCCTCTCATAAATTGTCTGAGTAGAGGGTGCGAGAAGATAGGTGGATCCACATTGCATTCTGCTGAAATTGCTGAAGCATGAATCTTAATGGAAGAATAGGACAGTCCATTGTGGAACAATTCTGCTAAGTATTCTAGAATATGTGTTATGTTTGCCACTGTGACATCTGAGCCTTTTGATGTGCTCCAAATGAGAAATCTCTTCCATTTAGCCGAGTATGTCTTCCTTGTGGAAGGCCTGCGAGCCTCCAAGATAATGTCCTTCACCCTCTGAGATAAAACAATTGGACTGGTATTTAAGGAATTTTCCAGGCAGTTAGCTGCAATGTTTTCAAGTTGGGATGCAGGGTCTTGAAATTGTTCTGTGTCAGAAGAAGCGGCCATAGGGGGAGAGGCCATGATTTTGCCTGAGACATGCTTCTCAATAACGGATACCAGTGTTGCCTTGGCCAGTCTGGAGCTATTAGTATCACTCTTGGCTGTTCCTCCTTGATCTTCAGTAGAACCTTGTACATCAATGGGAGAGGTGGGAAGGCATATACTGTTAGGGCTTTCCAGCTGAAAGAGAGAGAGAGTCCACTCTCCAAGCTTGTGGGTGGTATGTCCTTGAGCAGAATGTCTTCAGTTGATGGTTGAGTGGGGAGGCGAACAGATCTATCTCCGGCATTCCCCATGTCTTTGCTATAAGCTGGAAGATGTCTGGGTGCAGCATCCATTCGTGTGCATCCATGGTTGTTCTGCTTAAGCTGTCCGCCAGTGTATTTTCTTTTCCTGGCACAAATTGGGACTGTAGTTGGATATTGAGATTCAGGCATAGTTCCCACAGATTCATAGCCATCCGGCATAGAGGGTAAGAGTGTGTGCCTTCCTGCTTGTTTATGCACCACATGACCGTGGTGTTGTCTGTCCTTATTAACAGGTGGCCTTGTTGGAGGAAGGGTTTGAAGGCCTCGACTGCATGCCTCACTGCCAGCATTTCCTTTTGGTTTATGTGCATGCTTAGTTGTCCTTGAGGCCATAGGCCTTGGATACATTTGCCCTCCATGTGAGCTCCCCATCCTCGGTCTGAGGCGTCCGTGGTGATGGTCTGCCTTGTTTTTGGTTTGTTGAAAGGCAACCCTCTGTTGGACTGGCAGGCCTGAGCCCACCACAGGAATTCCTTTTGAAGGCATGGAATGATTGGTATCATGGTTTCTAAACTGTGACTGTGTTGAGACCATACACTCCTTACGTACCATTGTAATTTCCTCATATGCAGCCTGGCATGCGGTATCAGAATTATGCAGGATGCCATGTAACCCAGGGCCTGCAGGATTTTCCTTGCAGTAAGCGGAGTTTGTCTTGTCAGAGTCATGAAGTAATCTGGAAATTGTTTTTGTTTTTCTTCTGTGAGAAAGGCCATCTGGGTGGTTGTGTCCAGATCTGCACCCAAGAAGGTTATCCTTTGGGATGGTACTAGCCTTGACTTTTGGATGTTGACTGTGTACCCCAAGGTCTGTAGTAGGTGTATGGCATAGGCCAAGTCCTTTAACAAATTTCCCTTGTTGTCTGCTTGAATTAGGCAGTCGTCCAGGTATAGGTAAATTTGAATTCCCTGTAGTCTGCAATGTGCAATTACTGATGCCAGGCATTTCGTGAATACTCTGGGCGCAGTAGATAAGCCAAAGGGCAATGCTGAGAATTGATAATGCACTGATCCTGCAAGAAATCTGAGGTGTCTTCTGCAACTTGGTCGAATAGGGACGTGCAGGTATGCCTCCTTGAGATCTAGAGTCACCAGCCAAGACTCCTTGCCCAGCATGGGAAGAAGTTGCTGTAGGGTCAGCATCTTGAATTTTGGCACAATGAGATAAGTGTTCAGTGCGGACAGGTCGAGAATGGGTCTCCATTTATTTTCTTTTCTTGGTACAAGGAACAATCTGGAGTAAAATCCTTGGCCTTGTTCTGAATATGGTACCTTTTCTATAGCCTTTATCTGAAGTAAATTGTTGATCTGTCTTAAAGCCTCTGCCCTTTGATTTGGTGGAAGGTTTGGCATTCCGCTTCTTTTTGGCAAAGTGTGGAAATGGAACCTGTATCCTTTGTCTATTATTTGCAATGTCCATGTATCCTTTGTAATGTAATGACAGTTTTTTGAGAATAAAGCCAGCTTTCCACCCAAGGGTGCTTCCAGTTGATCCCTGGTAGGCGGAATCAGAGTTAAGTCATTGAGCCTGTCCTGGTGCAGTGGTAGTTGTTGTTGCTGTTGCACTACTCCTCTGGTTGGCAGGCTGCCACTGACGGCCTCTGTAGGAGCCCTTCGATTGACCTCTGCCTCTAGGGCGCCTGTTCCTGCCTCTCTGGGCTCTGTCCGAGTCTGGAAAGGACCAAATCTTAGTAGGCCAGTTTCTGCTGAATCTCGGTGGTTGTACTTGCAGGAAATCTTTAACTGTTTGCACAGATTTTGCCTTTTCTTCAACCTTTTTTAAGATCTCCTGAGCAGAGGAGCCAAATAAATTTTGTTTCTCCATTGGAGCATCCAGGAGTTTAGCTTTAACATGGTCTGGCAAAGATTGTTCCTTCAGCCAGGCATGCCTACGAATAACTGCCCCAGTCATAGCTGATCTAAATGAAGCCTCCAGTGTATCATAGCCACATTTTAAGAAATGATTACTGATCTGTTGTGAATTGTGTACCAAATCCTGAAGGGATTTACGGTCTAGGGGTTCAGGAGAAGAAAGTTTCTTATTCAGTTCATCTAATAAATACTCTTGGTACTGTATCATATGAAATTGACAGTTTAATGCCCTGACAGAAAGAGTTGCAGAAGTATACACCTTCTTTCCCCATCTCTCTAAAGCTCTAGACTCTCTTTCAGAGGGTAGAGGATTTTTGGCAGTAGCGGCCACAACCCCTTTAGGGCCCTGAGAAATAGTTTCTGGGTCTGCAGAGTGGGTTTTATACAGATGGAAATGAGAATCCGGGATCCTGTAGTATCTGTCAGGCTTGGCAGGGGCCGGAGGAAGAGTATCAGGGGCCGTACTGACATCATTGTACACATCATCAATAACACTCAGAACAGGAGGTATAGCTAAGGACCTATGTTAAGGCAAATGCAAAAAGGTCCTTAATCTTTTTCTAGAATCAGAGAAATCCTGACCTTGCCATTGAAAATGCTCTCTCATGGAGTGCAGTGTCTCACCAAAGGAAAACTCTTCAGGAGGGGAGGCCGAAGGGATAGATTCCTCAGCATCTGAATCCTCATAAGGCGAGTAAGCCCCTTCCTGGTGGTCTGACAACTCAGACCCATCCGTGGAATCATCTGAAGAGTGTGGGTCAGAGGGGTCAGTCCTGGGCCTTTTGTCCGGAGGAGGGTGAGAGGCCCTGTCTGGGTGAGGTTGTGAGCCCCTAATTAAGGAAATAAGGTCCTCAGCAAGGCTGAGGATCTGTGAACTAGAGGAAGGCCTCTGAGAGGTAGTTTTGGTAGGCAAAGCTTTAGATAGTTTGGCAGCTTTAGCCCTAGAGAAGACCTTAATGGACATGGAAGCAGGGGGCCTAGCTGCCCCACGTGCAGGAGTAGAAATGTCCAAAGGTATGGTGTCGGACATTTCCTGAACACTGGTTTCGGTAGGAAGTTCTGTAGCCGATTCAGCCGGGGCCTCCCGGGCCTCGGTGGTCGGATGAATGGTTTCGGAAGAACGAATTGCCGAGGACTCGGTTTCGGCAGAAATCGAGACACTTGCAGTAGGCCTAGCCGTGGTTTCAGCCGAAACCGCGGGCCGCGAGTGTCGGTCCTTTTCCTTGCGTTTTTTCACCATATGCGTAGTCGGAGTCTCCGACGGCATTTTATAAGCAAAAGTGGCTCCAAAAAATTCCTCTGCAAACTCCGACCGACGTCTAAGAGTTCGTCAGTTGAAGGAAGCACAACGTCGTGGTCTGGGCCTAAGCAAGGAAGGCAGTAGGAGTGGAAATCCTTATGAGGTATTTGTTTCCCACAAGTTAAACAATTATTTACTTTGTCTGACATCGGCTGAGGCAAGAAAGAGTCCCCAACGGGGTACTTAGCTTTTTTCGAAGTCTTCGGTAGCTGAATTCAATGGATCTGACTGACCGGCACTTGCGAACAGCTTCTGCTTCGGGCACCGCGCGGCAAGAAAGACTGAGGAAAATGGCGTCGGCTGATGCTTTTATACCCCAGACGCTCTGACGTCGGGGAAAGTGTGACATCAGCCGAGGCCAGACCCAGACTTTGGAATCCGGCCGACCGAAGGGCTGCCTGAGGCAGGACAACCCATATGTTATGACTGCAGATGCATCCTTGAAGGACATCTGCTCGATTCTTGTTTACTTTAGCTCCCGCCTGCTTCTCTGCTTCTTGAGCTGTTTTGATGAAAATCCAGGTTCTAGAAGAGTTCAAAGTTCATCAATGTTTGTGAAAACAGGAAATACCTGAATTGCGGCTGCGATGACAAGAAAAAGAGATGCAGCCATGATGACAAGGAGAAGAGATTTGAACTTCTTTTCAAGTGTATATGTGAGAAATTTGCTCAAAATAACATTTAAAAAATATTTAATTAGAAGTGAAAAATTAGAAAAACAAAAGCTATAGTAACGTTTTACATTGTGCTGCTTCTGATATATAATTTGCATGCATTTTACTGAATGTTAATAACTTATTCTGCAGGGTTATTAACCCCAACTGTATATATTAATGGGAAGGAGTAAAATTAGATGTTTATTACTGATTAGAATAGTCTAGATGAATTATGAAGAATGAGAAACTTACATAAGAATTAGCAGTTGCTGTATGTTGTCAGATGCCGTTTTCACATGCTGTAATTAAATACTAATGTCAGGATGTGCGACTTAGATCAGAAAAACAGTACACAATTGTTAAAGACGTGCATCTATATTAGGCAGGCATGATTTTTTATATATAGTTAAGATTGCATACAATACTAGAACTAAGAAGAGTAAACACCCTCTGAATAATAAGCAAATGCACATATTCTATTTAGTGTTAATAAAAAAGTAATATCAGTACGATAATAAATACATACACATGCTACAATCTATAACAGAGAGCTGATGATTAAACATCTCTTCGATGGGAGATTTTAGAAATCCAAGTTATATAAAATAAGGTATAACATCAGTGAACAAATAAGACAGAAAAATATACATGATCAGCAAACTGCTTATAAGGAAGATATCTATTAGATATGCACATGGCAGAAATGCAAATGCGTAAGATCCCTTATGATTTACACTGGAAACTGCATTAAAAATATTCCAAAAGATCCTGAAAGCTGAAATCTAAAATACAGTCAAATGAACTTTGAAGGTTTTGCATATTGTATGTCAGTGGATTTACTAAGACTCCCTAAAATAACTCATTTTATAAGTCACAGCTGAAATTTGAGTGTTTTATTGCTGAATAAGTTCATTCATTTTTGACAGAAAGTAGAGTAGATATTTTAAGATATATGAACCTAGAAAGGGAGAATGTGGTTTGAAATGAGCACTTTGTAACTTTTAGATACAATATAAACTGCAAATGCTTTTTCACTCTGTTGAGTAGCAAGATATTCCTTTTGACCTTAATGATGTACCTGCTTTTTGTGAATTAATTTAACAAGTCAAAGGATTTTTACATATTTTGACATGTACCATATTATGAGTGTTGCACAAATTTAAGATGTATACACTTGTAAAATTAATTATTTTGTTTTAGAGTTATAAAATATGTATATATATTTTAGAATGCTAAATGTATACATGCATCAATTTTCCTGTTTGTATAAGAGTTTGGTAAGTTAAGACTGCCTGTTATCTGTAATTTTACAGATTTCTTCATGTCCCACTCTGTTGTACTTCACTATTTAGAGATTAATTTAAATAAATAATTATACTACTATTACATACATACATGTATATTATACTATTTGCCAGATTATTTATTTGTGATTAACAGAAGTGGATTATTAAACTTATGGAGGAACTGGAGAATATTTTTAAATGGCAAAATATACAGCTAAGTTAGTTGTAGCTTATTTTTTAATTTATAGTATATTAATTACTTGTAAGTCATGGTAGCTTTTGGCTAGTTTTTGATACAATTTTTGGTACTGGTAGGTGGAAAGATACTATAGTACTTTGTCTAGTCGATAGGCAAACTAGGAACTTCAGTATACATGGTAGGTTGTTCATAGGTTCATACTAGGCTATCTGCCCTAGGGTATTTATAAGCCTAGCCAGAGTGTGTGTGGCTTTCACCACCCCTTAGGATGAGAATACTATACCCATTAGTTTGCTGTGCCTCTGTCCAGCAGTGATACAGAGATGATTCCCGGGGTAAACCTACGATCTCCCATCCACTTGTCAAGATTTCTCTTGAACAGAGTCAGTGAGGGGCTCTGCCTCACATGGACTGGGATTCTGTTCCATAGTGTAGGGAGTCTCTGGGTGATGAATCTGTCCCTCCAGCACGTCCTATTTATATCCGTGTTGAGGTTTAAGCCTCTTGCTCTCGTGGCTCTGGTGGATTTGGATTTTTTGAGGTGGAGCATGTCCATTAATTCTGGGTTGGACATGGCCTTGTATGTCAGGCACAGATCACCTCTGTGCAGACGGTATGCGACTGAATAGAGCTGGAGTTTCTTCAGTCAGGCATCGTATGACATATGTTTGAGCCCCTTTATCCTTTTGGTGAGGAACTTTTGGGGTCTTTCCAACTGCTGCAGGTGTCGGGTAAGGTACATTCCGAATGGGGCGTTGTACTCCATCATTGGTCTGATAAGTGAAGAGTACAGGGGTACAATGACCTCTCCTGATCTGGATGTGAATCCCTTCATGATCAGGTGGGCAATGTAGAAGGTCTTCCTAACCACTTTGGCAATGTGAGTGTCAAAGAGAGGTTACTGTCAACTTGGGTCCCCAGGTCCCTGATAACTTCTTCCGTGTTTAATGGATTACCACCTATGTGGTAATTAGGGGTTACCTTGTTTTTCCCAAAGGGTATGACCATACATTTTTTGGCATTTAGCTTAAGGCCATGGCTCTGGCACCAGTTATCCATTTCTATGAGACCTTTCTGGAGGATGTCTGTGTCTGATGGAGTATCAATTATGGTGCCCAGTTTGCAGTCATCTGCAAATTTTGTCAGCCACAATCCCCCTATGTTTGCCTGCACTTCAGAAAAATAAATGCCGAACAAGAGGGGGCCCAGGACTGAGCCCTGTGGGACACCGCTCGTGACCGGCTTAGAGTCTGACATGGCACCAGCAACTCTAACCCTGTGTGTTCTGTCCTTGAGCCAGTTTGCAACCCATCTTGTGACATATGGGTTTACATCTAAGCTGGTGAGCTTTTCTATGATGCCCGAGTGGGGTATTGTGTCAAACGCTTTTGCTAGGTCAAGGTAGGCTGTGTGAACTGCCTTACCCTCATCAATGGCCTTAGTGACTGTTTCGAAAAAGTTGACAAAGCCAAATTGGGTAGGATCCAGTGTCTGTAGGTCCCCAATGTCTTTATTTATGAGTTCCATTATGATCCTCTCCATAGCTTTGCAGACAAGGCTCGTCAAGCTTATGGGGCGGTAATTTCCAGGGTCCGTAGAAGCACCTCCTTTGTGGAGTGGGACCACAGTTGCCGTACGCCATTCTTTGGGTACGTATCCTGTAGTAAGGCTAAGATTAAACAGCAGCCTTATGTGTGGGTTTAGTTCCTCATTGAGTTCGTGTAGCACACAGCCGGGGACACCGTCCGTCCCATTGATGCTGTGTTTTTGCTTTAGAGAGAGCAGCTCCCACCTGGGCATCTGAGATGTTTGGGAGGCTAGACTCTGGTGGGATAGATATTTCTCCTTTGGGGGGAGGGAGAAATTTGCACTGAACCTGTCTGCCAGTATGTTGGCAATGTCTGTGGGTTCAGTGATTTTTTTATCATTTTGGACTAATTCTGAGCATATCTGGGAGTTTCCACCCAGGTTTCTAACATAGCTAAAGAAGGCTTTATGATTGTCTTTTGTGTCATTAGCGATTTTTCTCTCAAAGTTGGCCTTGGATGATTTTATGAGTGATCGCAGTTTTTTGCTAGTATTGATCAGAGATGCCTTCCCATTTATGGATTTTGCTCTGTCATGTAGTAGCTTTCTCCTCTTGTTGTAGAGTTTGTTTATGGCTGGAGTCCACCAGACCGGGCGCCTGCCTTTGGTGGAAAGGGTCTTGATTTTATTAGGGATTGCTTGATCCATACATTCCTGGAGGTGCTCGTAGAAGGCATTTGTAAGGGTTTCAGCAGCGTGGGTTGTGGTTTCCACTGGCTCGGCTTGTGTTTTATTAGTTACATATATATATATATATATATATATATATATATATATAGAGAGAGAGAGAGAGAGAGAGAGTTGCAGTAGCAGACCTTATATGTTTTTGTTACTTACAAGTTTTAGTAGTTTAGTTTGCAGAAAGGAAGAATTAAAAAAATGTGGTGCGTTAAGATAGTGTTGGGGAATAAATTAGAATCTTATATACAATTACATTAACTTGGTGAATAAATTTGTCATATCTCTTGGTAAAATAAATCTTCTCAAATACACAGTATGGATAGTTTTAATCTATTATCTATGAATGTAAATGGATTAAATAATGTCAACAAAAGAAAAATGTTAATGAGATATTTAAAATCAAATAGAGGAGACATTATATTCTTGCAAGAGACTCACCTGATAAAGATATACAATATCTAAACTTAGGTTATGAAATGTTATCATCTGCTTCTTTTAACAAAAAGAGGAGAGGACCTGCAATACTTTGGAGAAAATATTCTGTAATGCCCAGGATCATATAATCTACTAATGATCCCAAAGGGATGTATAAATTTGTAGTAATTAAATATAATAACAAACTCTATACTCTAGATATTTTTTATTGGATCCCTGAAACAGATGCAAGAATGGCTAAATATCACTTAAACTTATTACAATGTCATTGGGAGGGTACTTTAATTTTAGTCTCAGATTTCAATTGCATATATAGTATTGAAGATACAAGTGAACAGAAAAAAACTTTTTAAGAGTAAAAGCAGAAGATAAGTAATTGTTCTTCATCTATTACTGTTAAACACATGGGACACAAACTACAACTGACATCATTTATGCTTCCGCAGATTTACTTAATAAAGTTAATTTTAAAATTATTTCTTGTCCTTTATCTAACCATAATGCACTGACTATAATAACGATGGGTATAAGGAAATCTCAGATTACTTACAGAATCCCAGTATATATCATGACACTGTAATAATTTAAGAGTTACCATAAGGGGCAAATTGAAAGTTTTTACCTTTGAATGATGATGGTCAGGTGAGTAAAGTCATATTATGGGATTCCTTAAAAATGCATACTACAGACAGAATGGGAGGCTGGTGTTGTAATAAAATGAAAAAGTGAGAAAGACAGTTTTTAGAAATACAAGACGACATACATAAAGCAAGGGTTGAACAACAACAAAGAAATTAAATAATGCTGAAGTCATTAAAAATCAAACAATGTTTATGCATAAAGTGGAGATAGCTTTAAAAAAATTAAAATTGCACAGTTATGTGATAACTCTAAAAACTCTCCACCGATTAGCAAACAGAAGTAAGATGTTAAGTAAAAAGGCCCAAATCAATAATATCTGAAATCTTCACACTAAGCTTACTTCACACAAAGGAAATGCTTAATATTTTTTTAAAAACCGATATGTATTTAAGGAAAATGTTACTAATAAATGTAGTTATCAGCAATTATCTCTGTTGAATAAGCCTATTACCCTAACAGAAGTTAAGGAAGCTTTAAAAAAAAAAAGGGAAAATGGCAAAGCTCCAGGGTTAGAGGGTTTAAGTAAGGAATTTGTTCCCATTTAATATTTTAGAATTACTAATCAAAGGTTTCAGGATAATTCAGAGTGACAAAACAATTCTGCCCTCATGGACATTTTCTGTAATCTCATATACACTTAAACAAGGAAAGGATACTAATTTAGTTTCCTCATATAAACCTATTTCATTATTAAATGTAGATTATAAAATATTTGCTTCCACCTTCACTAAAAGATTAAGAAATATAGCAGATTAATAAAGATAAAACAGAATTTATACTCAGCATATTAACATACAATATTAAAAGGATGGCAACAATCTTAGATTTAGCAAAAGGAACGAACAAAAACAATGGTCCTAATTAGCTTAGATATTGACAGAGCTTTGATTCTGTAGATTGAAACTACTTATTTAAAAATTTAGAAGCATTTGCATTTCCAAAACAATTTTTTGGAACATTATAAAACTTGTACAAAGATTCCAAATTATATATTAAAATTGGATCTTACATTTCTCAAGGACTCACTTTAAACAAAGGGTGTCCCTTGTCTCCTCTACTATTTGCATAATTTAACCCTTAACTAATAGTGTAAGAAACAATGAAATTGAAGTTTAATTGATAAGGATGGTCAACTAAGATACAGATTTGCAGATGATATTTTATTAACTATAGGAGATTTAAATTATTCTACTGAAAAAATAGATGAGGAAATTGCAATGTTTCAAGCAGTATCACTGCTGAAATTTAATAATAATAATAAAATAGAAGCTTTAGTGTTAAATCAATTACCAGATAGTAAGTTTAAAGATAAATACATTTAATTGGGAAGGTAAATAATTAAAATATTTTATAATAAAAATCTATCAGGATGTGATCAATATTACAGCTTTAATACCAAACAAAAAAATTTTTTTTAAAGAAAATGGAAAAATGTTAACCTCCTTCTTATGGGACCCTAAAAAGATAAGAATTGTTTATAGAAATCATATTAGACTATAGGATTATGGTATTACCATCCCAGATGTAGAATCTTATCCCACTGCTACAAATTTTAACTCTATAACCGGGAAAAGCCGAAAGACACAAACATACTCTGGTTAGACTCATCTTATGCTAGTCAATGGGAACTATTCAGGAACAGACTATACTAAATTCTTATAAAAATTATTAAATATAATAAATTAGAAGTATGTAGCAATCATTTTATCTGGTTAATAAAACTTACTTTATAAGGAATTTCATTTCAGTCCTTTGACTCTGCATATATGAAATCAATTCTAAAAGCAGTTAAGAAATATGTTTTTAAATACCCATTAATTTTAAAATAGATTTTTTTTTGTGCTTTCCCACTGTGCTGTAACACCTCTAAATTTATGGAAACTTGGAACAATGTTAAAATGAATTTATTGAAAAAATGAATGGGTTAGTATTATGGTCGGATTACTTTGAAAAAGGGAAAACTAAGGCCCCAGAACGTTTAGTGAAATATTATAATTTGGATGACTCTGTTAATCAGTTAATAATATTCATCAGTAAGAAATTAAATAGAATTTGTAGGTTAAATGACTGAAGAGAAACCAAACCCTATTCCCCCAGTATGAGTATATGAGTGCTATCATGAAAGGTAAGTTGACCTACAAATGAAGCTTGTCCAAGTGAAATAAGTTAATTATAAAAAAATAACTTTCATGCAAAAATCTGGAACCTTTTAGATAGTAGTGGATCGACTGACTCAACTGATAAGAATAAAACGATGTTAATTAAGTCGGTTAGTCAAAGATTGTCAAGTTTATACTGGAACATTTTTATGTGGAAATATATACAGAGAATGTTGGCTATCCCTTATTAAATTTCTAAATTTAGCAAAATAATGTCTTCAGTTTGCTAGAAATACAGTAAAGATGCAAAAGCTGATTGGGTGCACATTTTTATGGAGGGTAAAAAATTAAATGCTTAACGGGAAGACGCAAGTATTTTTTAAGGGATTCTGGTCTGATAATTGTTCTTTAACTGCATCAACAAAAGTAATGAATGTTCCACTTCCTTTATCTGTAAAAGCCAAACAACAAAAAGTGTTTTGGAGTCTTCTGGCAGTAGCTAGAAAAATTACTACAAAAAACTGGAAATCAAACAGTTCCTTCATTCATAAAATTTTAAAATTTAATAGCAATGCCATGTAAAACTGAAAAATAAGCGAATAGAATAAGAGCCGTAAATCATACTAAGACTTTTAGTTGTTGGGATAGCCTTGAAATGTTGCTACTGAAATAAGATTTTTAATTTCTAAATTATATTAGATTATTCTGATGATTCAATGTAATGCTAGCACTGTGTAACCATTTGTGATATTAAATTTCTTCCTTACTGTGTACTGTATAAATTTTAAATCAATATTTTCTTAAAGAAGAGTCTTTCACTTGCCCACTGACGGAACCCCAACAACCACAGTAAACTTGGCTAAACTCAGTATATAGCTGCTGTAGGTGCTACACAAGAGGGATCTGGGGAAAACATGAGTGGTTTGCGGTACAGCTAAGAGCCACAGAAGAGTCACCGACCTGTGGCTCAGGCAGGTTGCTAGCCTGTTGTGATGGCAAAGGCTGTCTGCTTAACTTTTTTCTTTTTGTTGCTGGAAGGGTGACCAACTGTGGGACAGACGGACTTGTTCTGTGGTCAAGTTGAATATGGTGCCTCTTTCCCAATGAAAGCAAGTGGCAAATGCTGGTAAAAAAAAGTCTTTAAAAGCCACCGTTTTCAAAAAAAAATAGTAGAAAAGTACTTTAAAATACTTTGTCAGCCTCACAAAGTAAAATAAACAACAGTTACTATAAACAACTTTTAAACCGACAGGAAAAAAAGTTCCTATTTAAAAGTACAGTACAGTCTTGTAACAGTCCGTTAAAACACAAATTCCAAGCTTTACAATAACTTTCTGAAGAAGAAAGTAATAATAAACAAAAAATAAATAATGGATTTTTTCCCCCAAAGGAAACTTGTATGCCCAGCAAAGGAACAGCACTAGCCGACAGTCAATCCTCTAAACCTCATAGGAGCATACTCTTTAGCAGCAGTAAAGCTGTGAAGGGCTTGGGGTCTAAATTTGTCTTTTAGTCAGCTTAGCTGAAGCTGCTTGACAGTTTATGTGCATGGATGGTTTCCTGAAGCTTTGGAACCTGTCCGGTTGATATATCCTTGGCAGGATATAACCCATTCAAGTTTAGGCTATTGCAGCAGTGATCAATATGAAGGACATAAAAAGATGCACAGCATGGTGAGCATATCCAATGCAAATGCAATGTATAAACACAGAACAAAAAGGGAGAGGCAGAGATGGAAAAAGGAAAACTATTAACACTGCACTTATAGGAAGAGAAAGGAAACAGGAGAACAGGAAGAGGGAAATTGAAATCAAAAAGGAAAGAGAGAGATGAATGTCCTTTAGCAGAAAAGAAAAGAGCAAAAAAGTTAACTGAAAACAGAGGTAAGATCATCATGGGTTAAGTGAAACACAGTCTATTTCTTGCATGAATATACCACATATCTTCAATCACAAGCTATGGTTTCTGTGATTTTTAACAAGAAAAATGAATGCAGATATAAATGAAGGGTGTTTTTATTTACAGTTGATGAAGCTGACACCAGTAGTTGATGAAGCTGACACCAGTTCTGCATGTTTACAGCAGTAAAGCTCTGACTACAACCAGAGTGAGCAAAGTCTGAAAAGTGGCTTGGGGACTTGCTGAAGCTGGTGTAGGGTAGACGAGAAATGGCAAGGCTTAGCATGCTAACCTGCCAGAAGCAGCATGTCTCTGCCATGCTGTCTTGGTTGAATACCCACTGGAAACCAGGGACTGCAGAAGGGTTGCAGTTCACAAGGAGGGCAGAACCAACTGACTACATTGCATACGATGGCCTGGCTATGCAAAGACTCGCTATTTGCTAACAATATGTCAGTAAACAGGAATGTGCAGGAGAAGATGGGCTCAATGTAAAATCTCTCTCTCTCTCAAATCTCATGTCCTCACCATATTAGCTGATCTGTGAGGAGGTCCGCCTTGACAGGTCTACAGCTGGGATACTGTACCCTGATACATTTAGCCCTATTTTCCTCAGAAGCTTACTGGCTGGATCTGGGAAATGCACCTTCCACCAGAGTATGTCATGAAGTCACACGCTGCACCATGGAGTGTGCCTGGATTGTGCACCCACAATTTGGCCTCCATCCATAGAGCAAGTACATTTTATTGACAAATAAACAACAAAGTAAACAGCAATATAAAAGGATACATAAATATATACCTGTTCAACTCAAAGAATTCCAAGAGCAGCTACTGAATGAAATGGCTATCCATGCCCAGGGTGGTATTGGGAAGGTAATAAAGACACTGTAAGGACCACTTTACAAATACCACAGATGAAAGGGCACTTTTTGCACATTTTGCTTGCACTGAATATCAAATTTCCTTCTCAGTGAGTACACGATTAAGAATAAACCTAATCAGTGTTAAGACCTCCTGGAAGGAAGAAGCTAGATAACACTGCTAAAATGCAAATAGGTCAGAAGGCTATTTCCTGAATAACTTAACTATCAAAAGAGGCCAGACCCCTGGAGGCAAGTACAGTACTGTACAATATGCAATACAATGACCAAACAGCTGTCTGCAACAAAATACACCTTTAAATCAAATACTAGAAGCAGCAATGCCTCTGGAGTAATGGCCTTTGAGAGCAGGATGGCAACACAATTTACAGAGGGTCTTGTTTTTCCAATTCAGAAAAAAAGTAGACAAACATATTCTTTTATCAGGATTTCATGTATTTACTCTATGTAGAACTTGAGTTAACAGTGCACATTCTGAATATGAAGGGCTTTCACCACCAGAAACACCCAGAAAAATAAAAGGATGCTGAACAAACTCCAATCTTCGTGAATGAAAGTACAGTTGTGTAAAATCTTACTATAACAGTACTCTTCACCCAAGGGATTTCCTGCTAAGGATAGTCCATATTCCAGCCAGTATATCAAAGCCTTCAGCTGTTATAGGTGCCATACGTCAAATGTATGCTCCCCTGAGCACGCCGTAAGGCATAAAGGTGACATACGAACACAAATACTCAGAAAGTACAGTTGTGTCCACTCACCATAAATGTAGATGTTCGAGTGTATTCACTGTTGCAGTCACATTTGGGTTATCTGCTTGCAGTAGCCCTCAGTCGGCCTGATTATCAAAGTCTTGGGTCCTGCGTCAGTTGCTGTCTCATCTTCCATGACATCAGGTAATCAGGGGTATAAAGCATGCAGCAGACGCCATTACATCATTTTTCTTGCCCCAGATGTCAGGTCCCCCCCCAATGGGAAGCAATTATATATACAAGGTCACACCTCCAACAAAAAAGCAAATACACCAAAAAGCTTTAAGCATAGTAAACAAGAACAGAGGTATAGCCAATAGAAGTCAGGGGGCTGGAGGGAGGGTAACTAGGACTGCAACAGTGAATACACTCTAACATCTACATTTACGGTAAGTTTACACAACTGTACTATGTTCTTCGTGTTTCACTGTTGCAGTCATCACATTTGGGTAGATTCCCAAAGCTAAGGATGGGAGGAGGAAATTAGACAGCATTAGGACCAGTTTATAAGGCCCTGCAAGACTGCCGTGGCAAAGCCAGCTCTGAATTTAGAGAAAATTGGCAAATGGTAATGCTTGGTGAAGTTATGTACAAAACTCCAGGTAGCAGCTTCTAGGATGTCCCTGGTAGGGACACCTCTGAGAAAGGCTGTAGAGGTAGAGGTAGATGTAGCCTGGTTGATAGTGGTCTAGGGGTAGGTTTTCCATGGTGCTTATAGCAGAAATGAATGCAATGGCCTATCCATTTAGAAATGGTTTGCTTTGAAATGGCCTTCCCCTCTGCCCCTGCTGCAAATGTAACTAACAGCTGTTCGGACTTCCTGTGAGGTTTAGTCCTGTCCAAGTAAAATCTAAGTTGTCTGTGCACATCTATGGAGTGCAGAATTCGTTCCCCTTTGTTCTGTGGATTAGAAAAGAAGGTTGGCAACTGAATGGACTGATTAAGGGCCACACTGGTTACCACCTTGGGCATGAAAGAGGGATTGGTCCTGAGGGACACTCTATCCGCATGAAAGATGATGAAAGGCTCCACTGCCATGAGGGCCTGTAATTCACACACCCTTCTTGCTGAAGTGATGGCTAAAAGGAAGGCTGTTTTCCAAAAAAGGAATTTCAACTCTGCATTTGCAGCTGGCTCAAAAGGAGGTAGAGTGAGTTTTTCCAACACAAAGTTAAGGTCCCAGGCTGGAGTTGGGGCTCTCCTGGGTGGTCTTAAGTTTTTGACCCCCCTGAGGAACTGCTTCAGCACTGGGTGAGAGAAGAGGGGTGGTTCTGTGTTGTAATGAGCTGAAATGTCTGAGGCATGAATTTTGACGGAGGAAAAGGAAAGGCCCTTGTGAAGCATCTCAGTTAAGTACTGAGGAATCGGAGGTAAATTGGGCGCTGCTGTGCCCATCCCCGTGTCTGGTTCCAGGAACAGAATCTTTTCCATTTTTCAGCATATGATTTTCTAGCAAAAGGCCTCCTTGCCTCCAGAATGACATCCAACACTTGCTTACTGAGGGATGGTAATGGAGAGACCAGGTAATTAGCTAGGCTGCCAGGTTCAGGGTTTGAAGCTGTGGGTGCAGAATCTGGCCCTCCTGCTGGGACAGCAGGACAGGGGTCTGAGGCAGGTGCCATGGTGCCAGCAGTGACACTGCGGAAAAGGGGGTACCAGTGTTGGCATGGCCAGTCTGGTGCAATCAGTATCGTCCTTGGTTTGTCCTGTTTGATCTTTAGTAGTACCTTGGAGAGGAGAGGCAGAGGGGGAAAGGCATAAACTAATAGGTTTTTCAAGGTGAAGGACAGGGCATCCACTTTCCAAGCTTGTTTGTGGGGAGTCCTGGTGCAGAATTTGTCCAATTGGTAGCTCTGGGGGGAGGCAAACAGGTCTAGGGCTCCCCCATTTGTTTCTCAACATGTTGAATATCTTTGGTTCCAGTTTCCACTCGTGTGGGTCCATGAGATTTCTGCTTAGTTCGTCTGCCAGTGTATTTAGCTTTCCTAGCAGGAAATGAGCCTGTTGGTGCACTTGGTAGCTCAAGGCTGTGTTCCACAGAGCCATGGCTAGTCTGCAGAGAGGGTATGAGTGGGATCCCCCCTGCTTGTTTATGTATCACATAACAGTGGTGCTGTCCGTCTTTACCATTAATTGTCCTGGAAGAATGTGGTCCTTGAAGGCTGTCAGAGCATTCTGTACAGCTAACATTTCTTTTTGACTGATATGCAGGTGCATTTGAATTGGGTTGCATTTGCCCTGAATGCACTTCCCTGACAAATGAGCCCCCCATGCATAGTCTGATGCATCTGTTGTTAGGGTTTGGGCGGCAGGGGGTAGAGTGAATGGTAGTCCCTTGTTTTGGTGGCAGGCTTCTGCCCACCAAAGGAACTCTATCTGTATATAAGGTATGATAGGAATCAACATTTCTAGATCCAGAGAATGTCAACACCATAGGCTTTTCAGATACCATTGTAGTTTCCTCATATGCAGTCTTGCATATGAAATTAGGAGAATACAGGAGGCCATGAACCCCAGGGCTTGCAGTATTTTCCTTGCAGATAGCTGGGTCTTTTTGGCCAGTAGTTTGAAGTAGGCTGTCAATTGAACTTGTTTATCTGGCGTGAGAAAAGCCATCTGGGAAGTTGTGTTGAAGCTTGCTCCCAGGAATAGAATTTGTTGGCATTGTACAAGATGTGATTTCTTTTCGTTTATGGTGTACCCCAGAGAAGTTAGCAATTTCTGTACAAATGTCAGATGATTCAATAGTATGTCCTGGATTTCTGCCTGAATTAGACAATCGTCCAGGTATGGGTATATGTGAATACTTCTTTGCCTGCAAAATGCAATGACTGCAGCTAGGCACTTTGTGAATACCCTGGGCGCAGTAGATAAGCCAAAGGGCAGTGCAGAGAACTGATAGCGCAAGTAGCCTGCTTTGAAGCATAGGTATCTTCTGCAAGATTCCCTTATTGGGATGTGCAGGTAAGGCTTCCTTTAAATCCAGTGTTGCCAACCAGGCATCCTTGCCTAGCATAGGAAGCAGCTGGTGAAGAGTTAGCATCTTGAATTTTGGGATCACCAAAAATGTGTTTAGGACAGAGGTCCAGGATAGGACGCCAGGAGTTGCTTTTTCTGGGAAAAGTCTTGAGTAGAAACCTTGTCCTCCTTTCTCTTCTGAGACAGGTTGAATAGCCCTGACACTTAGAGACAGAACTTGCTTTTGAGCCTCGGCCCACTGATTTGGGGGTAGATCGGGCCAACTGTTTGGGGTTGGTAAGGAGTGGAAGTGGAATCTGTATCCTTAGGAAACTATATTTAAAACCCATTTGTCCTGGGTAATGAGTTCCCAATTTTTGGCCTGCAGGGCAATGTTTCCCCCTACAGGAACAGTCAGTTGTGCAGGGCTTGGAAGTTTTAAAGTTAAGTCATTGAGAGTTTACCATGGGGGGAGTCTTACTACTCCCTGCTTTGGAAGTGGGAGCCCCCCACTGCTTAGTCCTGCGAGTACCTTGGGACTGAAGCCTGGGTGTTCTGCTGGTTCTGGGTTTGTACTGAGAAGGCCTGGAAGAGGCAGGAAAGGACCAATTCTTAAGAGGGCCAAAGCCTACTAAATCTGGGAGGCTGTACTGCAGGAAATCTTTAACAGTTTGCATAGATTTAGCTTTTTCCTCCATGTTTTTAAGTACTTCTTCTGCTTTGTTGCCAAACAGGCGGTCTTGGTTTAAGGGAGCATCCAGCAATTTAGCATTAACATGATCTGGCAAAGATTGCCCCTTAAGCCAAGCATGCCTTCTAAGTACAGACCCAGTGACAGCAGCCCTGCAAGATGCTGCTAATGAATCAAAACCACATTGCAAAGTATGCTTTCCAACTTGTTCAGCAGAATGCATTAAATCCTGTAAATCTTTGTTTTCAGCACAGTCAGGAATCAACATAATTTTATGTTTTAAGCAATCTAATAATATGCTGCTGATACTTTAACATATGAAACTGGCAGTTTAAGGCCCTAATGGCCAAGGTTGCAGAAGTGTATACCTTCTTACCCCATCAATCCAGTGCCCTGGAATCTCTATCAGAGGGGGTAGGATTTTTGGCAGTAGTAGCCTTAATGCCCTTGGGCCCCTGTGAAATGGTCTCAGGATCCGCAGTAGGATTTTTAAAAAGGAACTTGTGAGAGTCAGGAACCCTATAATACCTATCAGGTTTTCTGGGAGCAGGAGGTAGAGAGTCAGGTGCCAAGCTAGATTCCGAGAAGGCATCATCAACAATGTCCAGTACAGGGGGAATAGCTAAAGGCCTGTGTTGGGGCAGGAGTAAGAAATCCCTAAGCCTCTTTTTAGAGTCAGAGTAATCCTGGCTTTCCCAGCAAAAATGTTCCCCAAGAGTATGCAAGGTTTCACCAAAAGAGAAATTCTCTGGAGGGGAAGCAGAGGGAATGGAGTCCTCTGCATCAGAATCCTCATAGGTAGATAAGGGTAAATCCTGTCATCAGAGGAAACAGAACTTTCAGAGTCCTGATCAAAAGAATCATAAGGAAACTCAGTCCTAGGTCTCTTAGAGGGGGAAGGGTGGCTTCCACTGATTAGAGTAATAAGGTCTTCAGCCATTCTTATCATTTGTTTTTTAGGCATAGAGGCTTGACCATGCAGTCTGGGCATCAGTTTTCTAGGCATGGATCGAGTTTTTACGTCTTGAAGAAGAAGATGGCGTCGGTTTAATATGCAAGTCAGTAGACCTGAATACACCCTCAGAAGCTGGTGCCTGCACAGCGGCTCCGGACCCATCCAAGGTAGAGACATCCGCAGGTTCCACAGTTGAAGAAGCAGCTCGCGGCATACCGGACTCCAAATGGGTCTCAGTAGAGGCCTGCAAATTTGAAGTAGCGGCTCACTGAGTACCGGTGAACTGGCAACTAGCTTAGGAGAAGCGTCGTCAGCAGCTTTGGACCTATGCGGTCTGTCTCTGTCTTTATCTTTGCATTTTTTCGGAATGTCGATAGTCGGGTGGCTTACTGAAGCCATTTCTGGATAATTGAACCGAGTACCAAAACATATGGAAGCGTAAATAAACAGACGATGAGTAGTTGGTTGTTTAAATAAGGCACAAAACCAACAGCGAGGTATGTCGTGGTCAGGGCCTAAGCAAGGAATGCAGTACGAATGAAAATCTTTATGAAGTATTTGCTTTCTACAAGAAATACAATTATTAATTTTACTGACATTGGTTTAGAGCAAGAAATAGTTTCCCCAATGGGGTACTTAGCTTAGTTTAAGACTTCGGTTCTGAAACACGAAAATGAAAATTTCAGAAGTCGGCCGACCGGCACTTGCGAACTGCTTCTGCTTCGGGCACCACACGGCAAGAAAGACTGATGTAATGGTGTCGGCTGCATGCTTTATACCCCTGACTACATGACGTCATGGAAGATGAGACAGCAACCGACGCAGGACCCAAGACTTTGATAATCAGGCCAACTGAGGGTTACTGCAAGCAGATAACCCAAATGTGATGACTGCAACAGTGAAACACGAAGAACATCTGAAAAAAAAAACACAGGAGGAACAGAATACCCTCAGGGACAAAGAAGAACATATGCATCCAGAAGGAGAATACAGAAGGATGAAGGGAGAAAGACCTCTCAGACAGAAGGGCAACCAGAACACAGGTCAATAGTTCGGACAGAGGGGGAAAGGAGGGAGGGACTGAATACTGTAACAGTGAAGAGAATGACATCTACTGTTATGGTAAGATTTTACACAACTAAACTATTTCCTTTCATATCACTGTTGCAGTATTCTTCAGTTAAGGGAGATTACAAGAGCTCAAGTGGATGTCGGGGAGGAGGAAAGCAGAGAAGAACCCTCCACAAACCCATGCAGGACAGCCCTGGCAAAACCCACTCTGATCCTGGAAATAACATCCAACGTGTAATACTGAAGAGAGGACCAAGCAGCAGCCTCAAGGATAGAATTGGTATTCAGACCCTTGAAAAAGGCACCAGAGGAAGCAACTACCCCATTGCAGAATGTACCTTTACAGACAAGGAAAGACCAACAAAAAGAAAAGGACAACTCACTGACCACCTTGAACACAAAATAAAAATTAGTACAATGAGACACCATGTCTCTATGAAAAACGAATAAAGGAAGAATAGCCATGATGGCCTTAAGTTCAGACATCCTCATGGCCGAAGTGAAAGCCAGAAGAACAGTCTTCCAAGTACTGAAGGAAGCTGAAGAAGCAGGCTCAAAATGAGCCTGAGTTAATTTTTCAAGTAAAAAACTGAGATCCCAGGAAGACGGAATAGGCTTCCTGGGAGGTCTGATATGAAGGGTGCCTTTAAGAAATTGCTTAACCTAAAACTTAAGAGCCTAGAGGAGCCGTCAATGGCAAACAAGCAGAAATTGCTGACATGAGCTTTAACTGAAGATTATGCTAACACATCTTGAAGCAGATCACACAAATAAGACAGAACCAGAGAAACCTCCACATATAGTGGTTCCAGATGGTGAAAAAGAAAATTGCTTCCATTTGGAAATATATGATTTCCTGGTAGTGGGTCTCCTGGCCTCGGGCAGAACCCAGAGCATGTCTTCATAAAAGAGGTGCCTAAAAGGGATCAAAATCCTATCACCCAGTGTCATCTGAAGAGTGGACAAGCGAGGATGGATGAGAGATCCATTTTTTTGTGCAAGAAGTTCCACCCGTTGAGGTAACTTGTGATGATTGTCCTTGGCCAAGCAAGAAAAAAAGAGGGACCAATGTTGTCTGGGCCAAAAGGGAATCACCAGCAAGATTTTGGGAGCATCCTGCCTGATCTTGTGCAGCACCTGTAGTAACAGGGGAAGAGGGGGGAGCATACAGTAACATCCTCTCCCAAGGAATAGACAGAGTGTCCACTTTCCAAGCCAGAGGACTTGGAACTCTGGAACAGAACAGAGGAAGTTGTCTGCTCAGAAGGCAGGCAAAAAGATCTACCTGAGGAATACCCCAATGATGGGCAGTGTCCAGGAATATATCTTTCTGAAGCATCCATTTGTGAGCCTGTACACTGGACCTCCTCAAGAAGTCCACCACTAGATTGTGCTCTGAGGGAATATAAACTGCCTGAAGAGTCACTTGATACTGAATATCTAGATCATAGACCTGAAGAGCTACTCTGCAAAGAAGATATAACTCTGTGCCCCCCTGCTTCTTGACATACCACATCACCGTAGTATTATCTGTGAACACCTTGAGGGGTCTGGGATGAAAGAGGGAATGAAAGACTTGCAGAGCCAGAAGCAGAGACCTTATCTCCCTTATGTTGATGTGTTCTGACCTTTGATGAGGTTAGAGACCTTGAACCTTTAGAAGTCCACAGCAGGCAACCCATTCACTGTTTAAGACATCTGTAAAGAGCTCCTGAGTGGGAACTGAATCTTGAAAAGGAAACCACGGGTTGAGAGAAAGTTGATGGCTCCACCACTGAAGGCTCAAGCTTGAGACATGGAAGAAAAGGTACCGGGAACTCCAAGGGGGGTGGCAATGTTGTGCCACACTGGTTTGAGGTGCCAGTGAAGTTTCCTCATATGGAGCCTGGGGACAGGAAGCATGGGAATGGTGGAAACCATGAACTCAAGCAACCCGAGAAACTCCCTGGCTATTACAAATACCTGAGGAAGAAAGGATTGAAAAAAAGGTTAATAGAGAGAGAGCCTTGGGAACAGGCAAAGATGACAGTATGAGAACAGTTTGAAGTCTGCAGCCAATGAAAATATGATCCTGGGAAGGTATCAGAAATTATTTCTGGAAGTTTATGGTGAACCTCAGATTCTAACAGGGAAGCAGTAAACTTGAGGTCCTGAAGCAGAGAGTTGGGGGAAGGATCATGAATAAGCAGATTGTCTAGCTAAGGAAAGACTTGAATACCTTGAACCCTGCAAAAAGCGATGACAAGAGTAAGGCATTTGGTGAACACCCTTGGGGCAGTAGAGGGGGCCAAAGGGCTAAGCAGACAACTGAAAATGCAAGAAAGAGAAGCATAAACATTTCCTGAAGAGGGGATGAATGGGGATGTGACGGTATGCATCCTTGAGATCCAGAGAAACCAGAAAGGCCAGGGGTAGAAGAACAGGAAATAATGTCCACAGAGATAAAATCTGAAAGGAAGAAATCTTGAGGAAAGTGTTCAGCCTGGAAAGATCCAGAATACTGTCCACATGTCCTCTTTTTGTAGGACCAAGAACATCATGAAATAAACCCCTTCTCCATTTAGGCAAAAGGCAAGGCTTGAATGTTGCCCTGAACCAAGAGAGTGAAGAACCTCTGGGAAATGAGAAAGCTGTTTCTGAGCAAGCTGTGGAATTATTGCAAAGGGAGGAAGTTGACTTCCAAAACCATGAAATATTCTTGGTGGATAATGGACAGAACCCAAGAATCTGAAGTGATTTGTAGCCGAGGGACAGAAGGAGGGAAGAGGGAACCTGGCCGAAGGAAGGAGGAACCAAACTGTCAACTAGAACTCAGTTTGTTCTGGAAAGCAGGTTTCTGGATTGCAGGAGTCTGAGAGCATTTAGCAGGAGGCATACGCCCAGAACCCTTATTCCCATTAGGGAGGAGGAGGACAAGATTGCATATGAACAAATGCAGACTTACAAGGATAATTCCACTGAAATTTGGGAATAAGAGAAATAAAAATGTTTCATCTCCTGCAAGGCTTTGCTCTTTTCCTATAGAGACTTGAAAAGGTCAGCAGCAGCAGATTCAAAATTTATTACTACCCAAAAAACAGTTGTGTACACTTACCATAAATGTTGATGTTCGAGTGTATTCACTGCTGCAGTCATCACTTGTGGGTTGTCCCTGCTGGGTAGTCATCGGCCTGCCCGAATACCAGAGTAAAGGATTTCCCTTCTACATCGGCTGCAGGTCACCTGAAACTGATGTCATGTCATCAGGGCTATAAAAGGAGGCAGCCGACGCCATTACATCAGTTTTTCTCACCCCCAAACTATAGCAGCCCTGCCAGAAGGCCAACATGGGGTAGGCCATAGGTATAATTAGCTATGATGGAAATAAAAAAGGAAGAAGGAAGGAGGAAGGGAAACAGGACTGCAACAGTGAATACACTTGAAACATCTACATCTATTGTACTATGTTCTTCGTGTTTCACTGTTGCAGTCATCACTTGTGAGAAGACTCCCAAAGCTGAAAAGCAGGGTGGAAGGAAGAAGGGAATGAATTGGAGAAGAGGACTGCACTGCACTAAGTGGAAGACACAATGCCCTGCAGGACTGCTGAAGCAAAGCCTGGCTGGGATTTGGAGTAAAGAGGCAGCTGGTAGTGTTTTGTGAAGGTGTGAACAGATGTCCAGATGAAAGCCTCTAGAATATCCTTGGTAGGGATGCCCCTGAGGAAGGCAGTAGAAGTTGATGCTGCCCTAGTGGAAAGGGTTCTGACTGGTTTGGGAGGTATTTTCCTGTGGTAGGAGTAGCAGAAATGGATGCAGTGTGATATCCATTTAGAAATGGTCTGCTTGGATATAAGTTTCCCTTCTGCCCCTAGGGTGAAGCTGACCAGCAGCTGGTCAGTCTTTCTGAAAGACCTGGTCCTATCCAGATAGTATCTAAGCTGTCTTTGCACATCTAATGTATGGAGAACCCTCCCCCCCATAAGGAATTGTTTTAACAGGGGATGGGAGGACATAGGTTGTTCTGTAGGGGAATGAGCAGAGAGAGCTGAGGCATGAATTTTGATGGAGGAGTATAATAATCCTTTTTGCACGAGCTCCGCCAGGTAATTTAGAACCAAAGTCAGAGTGGCATGGGAGCTGCTTGTACCCTTAGTTTGGCACCAGGCTGTAAATATTTTCCATTTTGCAGAGTAGGATTTCCGGGTGCTAGAGGCCTCCTTAATGATATCCAGAACCTGCTTGCTCAAAGGTGGTCTGATATCCACCTCTGGGGTATAAGCCATATGGATAGGCTGAGTGCCTAAAGATCTGGATGCAGTACTGACCCTTTTTCCTTGGGTCAGCAGTTTGTCTGTGAGAGGCAGGCTCATGGGTGGCTCCTTGGTAAGGCTGAGGAGCAAGAGGTACCAGTGCTGCCTGGGCCAGTATGGGGCAATGAGGATAGCCCTTGGCCCTTCCTCCCTGATCTTTAGGAGTACCCTGGGAATCATTAGCAAGGGAGGGAAGGCGTACACAAACAGGTTGCCTCAGTGGAAAAATAGAGCATCCACCTTCCAAGCTCGTGGGTGGAACTCCCTGGTGCTGAACCTGGACAACTGTCTGTTTTCTACGGTTGCAAAGAGGTCTACCTGTGGCGTCACCCAGATGTGTGTGATGGCAACAAAGGTCTCCCTGCGTAGCTGCCATTCGTGGTGGTTAAGGACACTTCTGCTGAGGTGGTCTGCTAGGGTGATGTGCTCCCCTGGGATGTACTGGGCTATCAGGTGTAGTCTCATCACTGAGGCTGTCTGACAGATAAGCATGGCTAGATGTCCAAGAGGGTAGGAGTGAGTTCCCCCCACTTGTTGCTGTAGCACATGACCATGGTGTTGTCTGTTTTAATCAAGAGCACTCCTGGCCTGAGGTGGACCTTGAAAGCTATCAGTCATGTGCACGACCATCATTTCTTGCAGGCTGATGTGGAGGGTTAGATCCCTCTGATCCTAGGTGCCTTGAGTGCATGTCTCCTAAGTGAGCCCCCCAGGCCGTGTCTAAGGCATCTGTGGTGATGGCATGGTCTTGGGGAAGGGTGATAAATGGTAGACCCTTGTTCAGGGTACAGACTTTTGCCCATAGTAGAAGTTCCTTCCTTATGCAGGGAATCAGGAGCAGTTGGTGTTCCAGTGACAGAGTGCTGGCACCACATTTCTTAGGTCCCATTGCAGTTTTCTCGTGTAGCCTGGCCAAGGGCACCAACAGGATGAAGGATGCCATGCACTCTACTGCTTGCAAGAACTTCTTTGCTGTGAGGTGTGTCCTGTGAGCTACCTGGGAAAAGCAGAGTGGGAGAAAGCTCTGCTTTTCTGGAGAGAAGAACGCTGTTTGGGTGGACATATCCAGAAGAGCTCCCAAAAAGGTAATTCATCTTGTGGGCTGGAATTGGGATTTTTCCTTGTTGATGGTAAATCCCAGAGAGGTTAGGAGGGTTTGGACAAAAGAGAGCTCCTGCAGGAGCTTTTCCCTGTTGTCTGCCTGGATGAGACTGTCGTTGAGACAGGGGTAAATCTGTATGTTCTTCTGTCAGCAAAAGGGAATGACAGGAGCCAGGTATTTGCTGAAGACTCTGGGAGCAGTAGATAAGCCAAAGGCCAGAGCAGAGAATTGAAAGTGCTCGGAGCCTGCTATGAAGCAAAGGAAACTCCTGCAGGACTCCTTTATGGGGATATGGAGGTAGGCATCTTTCAGATCTAGGGTCACTAGCCAAGCATTTGGTGTCAGCATTGGCAAGAGTTTTTGAAGTGTTAGCATTTTGAATTTTGGCACTAGGAGGGACAGATTTAAGGTGGATAGGTCTAGAATAGGGCGCCAGGTGCTCTCTTTTCTTGGTACTAGGAACAACCTTGAATAAAACCCTTTTCCCGCTTGTTCTCCTGGCACTGGTACCACTGCCCCATGAGCACAGAGTTTTTGAATCTGGCGGAGGGCCTCTGTTCTCTGATTTGCTGGTATGTCTGGATAACCTGAAAAACTTGGGTTCTCTTTGAAAGAGAATCTGTACCCTTGGGAAATGATGTTTATAACCCACAGATCTGCTGTGATGGTTTGCCACTTGTCAATAAATCGGGATAGCCTTCCTCCTGGTCTGTGGTAGGGGGGCAGAGTGGAAGTCATTGTGAGTCCTTAGGGTAGAGAGGTAACTTAGAACTCCCTTGTCTAGGAGTGGTAGAGGTCCACTGTTTAGGCCTCTGCTGGCTTTGGTGCTGTTGCCTGGAGGGTCTATCTCTGCGTCCTTTCCTTTGCAAAGTTTTGGCTTGGGCAAGAAAGGACCAGTGTTTGGTGGGAAAGTTCCTACAGGATCTGGGGAGTTGTACCCGTAGGAAGTCTTTGACTGTCTGCATTCACTTGGCCTTATCCTCCATTTTCTTAATCAGTTCCTCTGCCCTGGGGCCGAACAACTTTTCCCTATCCGGGGGGGGGGGGGCATCCAGAAGTTTTGATTTAATGTGGTTAATGTGGATGGGCAAATGGTTGTTTTCTCAACCATGCATGTCTCCTAATGACTGATCCAGAAACAGCAACCTCGCTAGAGGCTTCTAGAGCATCAAATCAGCAATGCAGGGACTGTTTTGCCACTTGAGAGCTGGAGTGTATCAGATCTCCTAGCTCTCTGGTAGTAGCACTCTCTGGTAAGGAGGGAATTTACTGCTTTAATAATTTCAGTGTGTTTTGCTGATATTTAACCATATGGAATTGGAAGTTGAGGACTCTAATGGCTAGGGTAGCTGAAGTGTATACCTTTTTGCACCATCTGAGGCTCTGCTCTCCTTGTCACAGGGTACTGGATTTTTGGAGGAACTGTCCCTAGCCCCATTGGGTCACTGAGTATGACCTCTGGGTCAGCTGCAGGATTCTTGAAAAAAATACTTATGGGTATCTGCCACCCTATAATATCTCACAACTATACCACACCAAAGAAAATTTATTACATAAAGCTTTCGGGTCCACACCCTTCATCAGTATAAAGCAATAACATTACTACAACATTTGAATAAGAGAAATCATACAATCACATGCTTCAGCCCATCCCACTACTTAATAATCAGCTAAATCTTAAAAAGACAGCACATCAAATAAAATCATGTTAAAATTAAAATGCTGTCTGCCTATAACATTATGAAATATAGAACTTAATTAATGCATAAATATATAAAAAATGCATAATAATATACTATCATATAAAATACCATACAATTGAAAATATATTACACATATCTATTATATACAATATTTTAGAATGTGTAAATGCATATATGCAAACACATATACAACCATGCATCCACCAACAATTATATACATATATGTACATATGAACACACTCTTATAAAAAGCGCACATTTAATAAACATGCATAAATATATACATTTCATAACCTTTCCCTTTGCCTCTTCATCAATAAAGGCTTTAGGCTGACAGCATTGTTTAGACCAGGAGACACATTTAGAGTATTGGCTGTAGTAGATATTAGTCTAAGGAAGGGAGATATAAATAACTGTTTAGAGTTAAAAGAATTAGAATGGATTATTAGGCTTCAGGCAGGTGTGGCATAAGGGGTGAGGCCAGACTCCAGGAAGACATCCTCCACTACATCCAGAATGGGAGGGATGACCAAGGGTTTGGGTTTGTGCTGTGGTAAGTCCAGAAACTCTCTCAATCTCTTTTTTTGATTGTGGGCAATCCTGAACTTCCCAATGGAAATGGAATTCTCAGCATCTGAATCCTCAAAGGCTGTCAGAGGCTGCTGTTCAGTGTCTGAGTCCAGAAATTCTGAGTCCTCTGACTCTGAAAGCACCACTGGAGAAAGGTCCCTTTTTCTTTTGGTTAAGGTGGCCGGAGAAGACTGGTTTCCTCTGATGAGAGTGATTACATTCTCAGCCATCCTAAGTAACTGCTGAGACTGAGCAGGTTGGGTGGGAAATAGTTGGTGACCGAGCACCAAGGAAGGAGTTTTCCTAGCAGTGGCCTTGGTTTTAGGCCTCAGTGATTCAATGGGCCTGGATGTGGTTTTGGCTCATGGCATGGCCATCGCTCTTTGTCTGATGTCGGTCATCCGAAAGGCCTCCTCAGAAGCTGGTTCATAGGTAGGTACTAGGCTATTGGCCCTAGGGCCTATATAAGCCTAGCCAAAAATGTACCCTGGCTTTGCCACCCAAGAAAATTATTTTCCTGTTCCCCTGTCAAGCAGAGCCACAGAGGTGATCCCTGGGGTGAATTTCCTATTTCCCATCCAGTCATCAAGATTTTTCCTGGAGTGCTAATGAGGAGTTCTGTCTGACATAGATAGGTAGTCTGTTCCAAAGTATGGGAAGTCTCTGGGACAGGAATCTATCCCTCCAGCATGTTCTGTTTATTGTGGTGACAAGGTTTAGGTCCCTAGAGCATGTAGCTCAGAGGGATTGGGATTTCTTTAAGTGGAGCATATCCAACAGCTCTGGGTTTAACATAGCTTTGTATGTTAGGCAGAGATCGCCTCTGAGTAGGCGATATGCGACAGAGTAAAGCTGTAGTTTTTTGAGACGGTCTGCGTAGGGCATCTGTTTGAGGCCAATAATCCTCTTTGTATGGTATTTCTGTGGCCTTTCCAGTTGTTGTAGATGTCTTGTGAGGTACATACCAAAAGGGGCGTTGTACTTTATAATGGGTCTAATGATCGATGAGTAGAGGGGAACAATGACCTCTTTTTTTCTGGATGAAAAACCTTTTGTGATGAGGTGAGCCACGTAGAAGGATTTCATGACCACTGTGGCAAAGTGATTATCAAAGGAAAGACTACTGTCCACCTGTGTCCCAAGGTCTCATCACATTTTCGGCGTTAAGTAGACTACCAGCTATGTGGTAGTTCATGGGTACAGAGTTTTTACCAAAGGGGGATGACAATACACTTTTTGGCATTGAGCTTCAGGCCATGGCTTCGACACCACGTATCTGTCTCAGTGAGGCCCTTTTGTAGTATTGTCCACATCATTAGGAGTTTCGATTATGGCTCCTAGTTTGCAGTAATCTGCAAACCTCATTAGCCAAAGACCTTCTGTGTTAGCCTCTACTTCAGAGAAGTAGATACCAAACAGGAGAGGACCCAGGACTGAACCCTGTGGTATTCCACTTGTCACTGGTCTGAAGTCGGATTTGGAGTCTGCTACTTTCACAGTGCGGGTTCTATCCGTGAGCCAGTTGGCAACCCATCTTGTGACAAATGGATTTATACCTAGTTTAGTGAGCTTATCTATAATTCCAGAGTGGGGGATGGTGTTGAAAGCCTTGGCGAGATCTAGATAAGTTGTGTGAACCACTTTACCCTCATCTATGGCTTTGGTGACTGCTTCAAAGAAGTCAGTCAGGTTTAGGAGACATGATCTGCCTTTTACAAATCCGAACTGGGTAGGGTCCAGAGTTTGGAGATTACCAATATCTTTGTTTATGAGTTCCATGATGATACGTTCCATGGCCTTGCAGACCAGGCTCGTCAGGCTAATGGGGCGGTAGTTCCCGGGGTCCATCGTGGCTCCCCTTTGTGGAGTAGGATAGCCGTCGCGCTGCGCCATTCAGTGGGCACAAAGCCTGAGGTAAGGCTATGATTGAACATGGTACTTGGGTAGGGTGCCAATTCATTCTGTAGTTCGTGCAGAATGCAGCTTGGGATATCGTCAGGTCCCATGGATGCTGTGTTCTTGGCTTTGGTGAGTGTGGCTCTTACCTGTGCAGCCGTGATTACAGGAACTTTGCATTCTTCTGGTATAGAGATGGGCCCTCTAGGGGGTGAGAGGGTGGTAAAGTTAGCAATGAACCTAACTGCCAGGATGTTGGCAATATCAGTTGGTTCTGTATACCTAGTGCCATTGTGCTGCAACTCAGAGCAGATCTGAGTGTTGCCATTGAGATTCTTGACATAGCTATAGAATGCTTTGTGGTTGTCTTTAGAGTCAATGGCAATTTTGTTTTCATAACTAGCTTTGGAGGATTTTAAAAGGGATCTCAGCTTCTTACTGAGGTTGACCAGGGAGCTCCCCCAGTTGTGGGATTTTACTCTTTTTTGCAACAGTTTCTTTCTTCTGTTGTAGAGTTTGTTTATGGCAGAGGATCACCAGATTGGCTTCCTTTTTTTGGAGGATAACATCTTGGTTCTATTTGGGATAGCATGATCCATAAGTGCTTATAAAGTGCATTTGTGTAGGATTCAGCAGTCGTACCTCTATTGTCCATCTGCATGGGTATCATGATGTTTGCCACTTCTGTCTTAAGAAGTGTGAATGTGGCTTTGGAGAAGTTTTTTATGGTGGTTTCCCTAACTGGGGGTGGGGGCGGGATGTGGATGTCTAGGGTGATTAGCTTGTGGTCAGATCTGACCACTGGTGTGGAACACCGGTTGCCCATGTTGGTAATGGCCAGGTCTAGGATATTGCTGCCCCTGGTGGGGGTGTGAATAAGTTGATCCAAGACGTTGGAATTTATGAATTCCTATAAACATTGAGCAAAAAAGTTGGTACATGAGTAGTTTTCCCAGTTAATGGTGGGGTAGTTGAAATTGCCCATTATTAGGGCGTTGGGTTGTACCCTAATACTTTCCAGTGTATCAAGAAATGAGGAGTGGGAATCCTGGGGCACTGTGGGGGGGTCTGTAGCAAGCTACAATTTGGATTGCGGTCTTGCTGAGAGTTAGTTGCACTTGGATAATCTCGAATGCATTATGCTGTGCAACTAGCCTGGAGGTGTAGCTATCCTTAATGAATATGGACACGCCTCCACCTTTAGTGCTTCGTTCTGGGTTAAGTGGCCGAAAGGTGTGGTATGAATTATAGCCTTGGTAATGCAGGGGTGCACTCTGGAGCTTTGAACCAGGTCTCTGTCACTGCACAGATGTCAATGTTCTCCATTTTAAGGAGTGCCTTGAGTGAGTGCATTTTGAGGTTTAGACTTCGAGCACTGAGTAGCATTACCCTCAGATTTTGCTTGCTTGTACCTGTTCCGGTGGTGAATTTGTCATTTGAACCTTGCCTAAAAAAGGCACTATAGGGGGTGGCAAAAGCCTTAGCCAGTATCCGGAATCCCAAGGGCGACAGGTGCAGGCCATCTCTGGCAAAGCATTGTGGTCTGTCGATCATGTCATCCCCAGGCAGACAAATACTGGATCCCCTTAGAATGACACCAGAAGCTTAGCCAATTGCTGAAGTCAATCATTTTGTCCTTGTACTGTGGTATCATTCTGGGTGATGGCAGGATGCTACTCAGGGCTAGGGTCATACCTGCCTGGGCTACAAGATCGAAGAGCTCCTCCATGTCTCTTTTCATGTAGTCCAGGGAGGTACATCTCAGGTCATTCACACCAACATGGAAAATGACAGTGTCATATTTGTACTTATTGTGGAGTGACCTGAGTGCATGCGTTATGTGGTGGATGCTGGCACCTGACAGGCAGCTGACAGTAACTTTCTCCTTGTTTAGCCTGGTGAGTGGAACATCAGTGTGCCTGACTATAGAGTCACCTATGACTAGAGTGTTGGGTACGTTGTTATGCCTTATGGGCTTTGGTTGAGTGGCACATTGAGTTTGTGGGCTATGTGTCATTTGGGTTGTGTTGGGGGGGGGGTTGATTGCGTTTCTGCTTTGGAGGTCCCTGATGCTATTCCAGGTTTTTATTGAGAGCCTCCAAGAATGTAGGTGTGTGTTTTGTGTTTCTATGTGTGTGTTTTGGTGGTGTAAGTTTTGAGGGACTAGGTGATGAGTGTGGTGTGGTGCAAGTGTTTACCTTCTCCTCTTGACTGTCTAGTCCAGTCTTGGGTGAAGAGAGCTTTGCTTCCAGTTTGGCTATAGAAGTACATCTCTCACAGGTTGTAGTGTTGAGTGGTAGGAGGAGAGGGTTGTCTGTGTACATGAGGCAATTGCTGCATTGCTCCAAGATGCCCAGATTCATCAGGAGGACAGGAGAAATCACCAGGAGCTGACCCTTACACATGCCTGGATAGGTCCTTATTTATTAAGTACTAAAAACTGCTTTCTTCTAGACAAGTGAGGAAAGTTGAGTGCTGTAGTAATTTGCAGCTTATTCAGTGCTCACAACGAGTTCTGAACAAGTGCTGAGTTCAAAGAAACAGATTTGAGTGCTGAAACTAGAAAACTGGCTAGTTCTAAGAAACAAAATTAAAACAGAAGGCTTCCCTCCAACACAGAAAGGCTTAGGGGCTCAGAAGCTTACAAACAGTCTAGACCACTAACAGAAAAGGCAGGAAACAAGCTTAAACTTTTTTTTTCTTTCCCAGATGCTCTCTTTGTACGCAGTAGGAGTGCCAGAAATCAGAATATGATCTCACTGCACTCAGATGAGTGAGCAAATGTGATGGGCCCAGAAGGAGTATCCAAACCCAAATTTACAAGACGGGCGGAGTCAAAACTTCCAGTTCAGTTAATATTCAATGCAACACAAATGAATCAATTTAAATGGTGTATTATTTGAAAAAAGTGCAGATAAAAGGTACTTAAATTCTCTTATACGTCCAGTTGAATACAGCTACATCTTAGCTGGCCAAAGCTAAGGTTTTAAGCAGAAAATATTTCAAAATGCACCACTTAAATAGGCAGTGACAGGATATCAATGAATGAGACTACCCCCACCTGCAATTACTAATAGGCAATAAAATTCTTGCAAGCACTAACTGAAAAAACAGAGTCAAAACTTCCAGTTCAGTTAATATTCAATGCAACACAGATAAATCAATTTAAATGCTGTATTATTTGAAAAAGGTGCAGATAAAAAAGGTACTGAAATTCTTTTATATGTCCATTTGAATACAGCTAGATCTTAGCCGGCCAAAGCTGAGGTTTTAAGCAGGTGTATGCAAAGTGGCTTCGGACCCAACTGCGGGGCTGACAATCGATATTTTGGAAGGAGAAGCCTGATCCGGCGGCATACTGGACTCCAAAAGGGTCTTGGCAGAGGCCTGCAGCTACTGAACAGCTGTTGTCAGGGTCTGCGTAGGCGCCTCTGAGTTCCGCTGTGCTAGTGGATGGTTGGCTGACTTCAGGGTTGTGTCGTCTGTGGGCCTAACCTTCTGAGGTCCATCTATTTCCTTATCCTTTCTCTTTTTAGGAATTTCCACAGTAGACTGACTGACGGATCCCATTTTGCATTGGTAACTACTTTCCATGAAATGGCTGGCTACAAATTCAGCTCTTCTATGGATGGTCCTAGAATTAAATAAAACACAGAACCAGCATCCGGGGACATCATGGTCTGGGCCCAAACAAATTACACACAGATTATGGAAGTCTCGGTGTGGGATTTGTTTTCCACAGCGCAGACAATTATTTACTTTTTCGGACATTGGGGGCACTTGGCTTTAGTAGTTTTTCTTCTTCACTCTGGCAATGGCCGACCGACGCACTTGCAAACTGCTTCTGCTTCTGGCTCCACGGCAAGAAAGACTGATGTAATGGGATCAGCTGCCTCCCTTTATAGCCCTGACGACCTGACATCAGTCTCAGGTAACCTGCAGCTGATGCAGTAGGGAAATCATTTACTATGGTATTCGGGTTGGCCGAGGGCTACCCAACAGGGATGACCCACAAGTGATGACTGCAACAGTGAAACACAATGAACATCACTCAAATTTTGGCCTTAATGTCTGAAAACAAGCCAAAAATAATACATCATAACAGAACCAAAGGCAGCAGCCCTGAAAAAGACACCAGTTGTATCATAGCTGCATTTCACGGAGTAGCACGCAAAAACTGAAAAATACAGCCCAATAGGCAAGGTGCTGAAGCCTTCCCCTCAGAGTCAGAAAGGTGAGAAACCACCTTGGAAACCTGAGAAAGGAAAGCCAAGACATACCTGATCATATGAGTCTGGTAGGTGATGGCCCTAAAGGAAAAAGTGGCAACAGTGTAAACTTTCTTTCCCAGCCTTTCCATAACCATACTATCCTTATCAGAAGGCAACAGCTTGGTAGTGGGCAATAGCAGATGGCTTGTCAGAGGTGAATGACACTACCGAAGGGTCAGCAGAAGGGCATTTACAAAGAAATTTGCATTCCTCAGGCACTTTATAGAATCTGGCTTCTTACGTGCAGTGGGCTGACAGTCAGGGGTTACAAATGCTGCTGAGAAAGTATCCAGGAGGGCAACCAGAAAGGGAGGAACAGCAGATGGCTTGAGACTCCATCTGTAGAAGCTCATCATATTTTTTGAATCTGAGAGACCTGAGAAAAATCCCACTTAAAATACTCCATTATACAGGAGTATCACATACATATACATTGTATCACAAAAAGGAGAACTCTTTCAAGAAGCAATCTGGATTAGTGGTACCCTCCTCCTGTGAACTGTAGTCCAAGGGGGGAGGGATTTGGAAAGAAAAATCCAAGGACTCATCCCCTGAGTCTAGATCCTCATCAAAGGAAACCAACTTCCTAGGCCTCTTGAGTGGAGTAGATGACCAGGGAAGAGTAGGAACAGAGGCCTCTTGAAGAGGGTTCAAGGCCATCAAAGCATTAAATAAACCCTGAGTGAAATCCCAACATTCACGGTAGGGATCCTCAACAACAGTGGAACTATGCTTTGTTTTTTTTTTCTGCGGGACATCTGCTTGAAACACCCTCAAAGGGTCAGACCCCTGGCATGACTCAATAATGCTGGTGGGAACCTCCCTCGATCTTTCTGATATAATCAGCCGAGGTTCCTCTCAATGCCAGGTACAGATGTTTGAAAAGCCGCACCCATGCCATCCTTTGATGGGGTTGCGGCAGAGGAATCTGAACCAAACAAGTGGACAAATCTATGGGCTTTTAGAAGCCTCAAGACAGACATCTTGGGGAGGCTGGACAGCAGCCAGATCAGCTCTAACTTTTTTGGCCTTCTTCTTGGCAGAACGCTGTCCTTTGAGATGTGAGGATTCTACCATAGCACCTTGAGCCAACAAGTTAAGACACTGGTTCTCCAAGTATATGAACAAGGAGGAGGGATCTTAGGCACAAATGCCTGACAGACAGAGCACTGCATATGACAGTGAGAAGCATCCAAGCAGAAGAAACACTGATTGTGACAACGTTTATGGGGAATCTGCCTCCCATGCTGACATTTTCCCTTTCTGGATGACATGAACACAGTCAATGCTTTTCGGCTGTTCCCATTAGGGGTCGCCACAGCTGATCATCTGTTTCCATTTCTTCTTGTCCTCTGCACATGAACACAGTAACTACAAAGAAAGAAGAAATCTCAATGGGACACTTACCCGAGAATGCAACTTGGTAACCATCACAGCAAAAGGGCATTCAGACAGGCGTCCAGCAATGGCGTTCAGTCTGGCAGCAGAGAAGTTCTAAATATCTGCATCCATGCATCACCTTTATGCCCTACTCCATGCACGGAGAGCATATGCGATGTATGGAGCCTAAGAGCTGAAGGCTTTGATATACTGGCTGAATAATGGGCTCGCCTTGGCAGAATATCCCTTAGGTGAAGAATACTGCAACAATGATAATGAAGGACATCTACAGCTTCCTACAAATAAATGCCTGATGCTCAGAAAATCATGGGAGCAAGGTGAAATACTCCAAGAAAAATACCTTTGAAGAAAGAAAGAAATTACAAACACAAAAAACAGCAGGCATGAATGGAAAACCATGTCAATCAGGGTTCCCCAAAGAAGGATGGAGATGCAGATCTCCCTTAAGTAACTGCCATGACAATCAACTCCTCAAGGACACAATAGCCAAAAATAATCAACGCATGAGCCTTAACTGCAAAATGTTTAAAATCAATGCTCAAGACAGATCATAAATACCTCCATAATAACAGACTTTGAAGGTACATGAGACCATTCTATCCAAACAGAGAGCCCTTTTCACTTAGCAGAACAGGTCTTATGACTACAAAGCTTTCTAGTAGACTGCATCACCTGTGATACTCCAGCTGGAAGGTCCACTGGGATTAGAGGAGCTAACAGAAGCCATGTCATATGCAGCAAATTATCAACCCAACCGGGGAGCTCAATGACTAATACAGGGAAGGATTGCTGTACTGCCAAGGAGCAATTAACAAGCTCTGGTCTCTCTTCAAATTTTGCAATTAGACCACACAATCAGACAGAATGGTGGGAGAACATACAGGAAATATCTCCTTCCAAGAAGAGAATGTGTCCACTGCCAACTCTCCCATGTCCTGCTGCATCAGTAATAAGTAGGGAAACAGTACAATCTCTCATATGACAAGTAGGCTGACCTCTGGTGTGTCTGGCTTCTGAAAGATTCAAGCAAAATAAGATTCAAGTATGTTCCCCTATTTACACTGTGTTGTGAAGTAAAATTAGTTACATTTTGGTGTCTAAAAGGAAATTAGACCCCAAGTAACAGCAACCAAGTGTGAAAACTGGAAGGATGGCTGAAGAAATGGAAAAGTATAATTGCACAAGTCCTAGTTACCTGTAACAGTACATGTTCAAATTGCTCCATGGTCGAGTGGCATTTCAGTTATCTGCCAAGGTAATCCAGTACCGGCCAGCTTTCCAAAGCTCAGACTCCCCTCCATCTCTCTCTTCCTGTGACAGCTGATTGGCTAAGCATCTCCTGAGAGAGAAGCCTACAGATGTTACTGGAAGGGAGTGTTCAGTCTTTTTTGTTTCCACAAAGTAGGAAAGGAAAGAGACTATACTTGAGTTAATTACACTGAATTACTGCATGTCCAACAACAACACTATGCTGATTAAGCATTAAGTACTTAAGTGTGAAAGAGAATGAAGATTTTGTGTGGCCACTCTGACTAGGTGCAGCAACAGGCTGTTGTAAGTTACAAGCATGTTTGCACGAAAAAATCTTGCACTGTCTGGAGAACTGGAAGGAAAAAAGGCAGTAGTGACTGCCCATGGATCCCTATATATCATCTATTTTTGTGGTCAAATAGTTTGTGAAAGGAGTGTTGGATGTGAGATCCTCCTTGAAAGCAAATTCCTCTTCCCTAGGATCTCAACTTTGTCTTGACAAATTGACCATACATCCTTTTGAACTTGCCTCTCAGGCTGATTCATAGTTCATTACACTGAATACTGTTTTCTTCATTGCTTTCAAATCTGCAAAGTGAGTCTCTTAGCTGCAAGCTGTCATGGTGGGCTATCCCCATGTGATTTTTTTTTTTTTTACAAGGGCAGGATTGTGTTACACATTAAAAGCCATCATTTATGCCTAAAGTTTCTGAATTTATCTTGAATATAGCCATCAATCTCCCACTGTTTTATCCTAGTCCAAGAAACGAGGAAAAACAAATTCTATATACCGTGGGGATGCGCACAGGTAACTCAGGTACTACCTTGAAAACTCTTTAGGAATACTGAACCACTGATTGTCTCCTACACAGGGGCTAAGAAAAGCCAACCTGTCTGTAGGCAAACTATTGCACAATTTTTGTCCACTGCTATTGTCTTCTGTTACTCCCACTATGGTAAATCGCTTCCTAGCAAGGCTAACCCTCAGTTCATACCTTCACAAAGCACTACAAATTGGATTTCTTTAAAAGGTCCAGAGTAGACTTCGCTAGTACCATTTTCCAGGGGCTTCTGGATCCTTATCCTTCCACATCCTAGGTAGAATAAGCTTTAGCAATTTGGGAATGATGAACATAGTACATTTGTGCAACTGTAACAGTAGATGTTTGAATTCCTCAATGCTTCATGGCAGCATCCACCCACCACTCCTAGACAGTGCACAGTTGAGGTAGGTTTCATCCTCTTTAATTCAGTTGTTGGCTGTGTTTTTTATACGGTATTGTAATTGGTTGCGAATTTACTCTTGCTAGATGACTCTGGCTTCATTTCCTTTCCTTCTGTGTGGTGGCAAAAAATCCTGAACAGGTGCTTGCAAGTTAGGAGCCTGCTTGCAGGAAAAGTCCTAGACTGTGGAGAACTGGAAGGAAAAAGTGCCTCTAAATATATTATACATTTTGAAAACTAGGATGGTGCTCTGGACAGGTTTTACAGAATTCTAAACGTGAACATGAGAAAGTGTTCACAATGCCACTGCCTTTCTCAGTTATGTTGTATGGCAAAACACAGGATTATTTGAAGCAATTTATGTCTACATTACTGGAGAAGGAAAAGGTACTGAAGGTGTTGTGGCAACCACAAAGAAATTATACAGCATCAGGTTGAGTGATGCTTGTGTATCATAGCTATCTATTGTAACTTTTCGAAAGAGACCAGAGTTTATGGATACTATTAAACAATGTAAGAGAAACACATTACAATTAAGGCGGACTTTCCAGCTGTGTTGAAAGCCCCCCCCCCAGGAGGGATTGCTGACATTTACAAAAGTTGAAAGAGAAATGGTTAATTTAAGGTAGTTGCCACTTCAATCATTCCAATGCTGGTGACTCTGCCAGCTCTTGGACGTGGAAGAGGATAGGGAGAAGCAACACAAACCAGACAGAAAAAAGAGACAGTTTCTGTATAATGCAGAACAGAACAATATCGGATTTCATTTATCTGTATGTTGAAAGACCAGAAATATGTTTAAAACTGCAACTGAAAACAGTGTCTCTCTGGTGTGTTTAATTTGGAGATATTTATATACTTAAAACTTGTTGTTCACTACAATCACTGTAATTAAATGGTACATTATTTTAAAGGATACCTCCTCTCCAGTACATCTGCTTATCCAGTCAACTTTAATTTTTTTTTTTTTAAAGATTAAGCATTTAAAAAAAAAAGGATTAAAAAGTGCTGCAACAGCCAATACACACTATGAGACAACTTATGTAAGTCTTTATGCAGAAATAATTGAAAGCTGATTTTAACTAGGACCATGGATATATATGAAGATTAATGATGAAGAATGAGTTCTAACTCAGTCTTACTTATTTTCTTACTATCCCGAAAGATGTAGCTCCTATGTTTAAGTCAATTTGTGTACAGTGCTTTAATATGAGATTGAACACTGGGAACCTGTGTATTATGTAGGCAGTTATTAGAGATGGTTTTACTATAACTGTTCACAGCTATGTACTCAACAAAGCACTGCTAATACAGTTTAAAGTACTGATTTCAATGTCTGTTATGTTTGGAATATACAAGACAGATGTACCTTCAACATGTTGATTACAGAACTCCCAAGTGTGAAAAATGAGAAACTGTTAAAAATATATATCAATTTGAGCAAAATCAGTTAGCAGCTAACAAATGCACTGTCTGGATGCCAAGAAAGATAACATTTCAGAAAAAGCCCTGGCTGGGAAGAACTTTGCATCTTCTCTGTAAAAGGCAGTTTAAATTTCAGCTTTAGTATTGTATGTTGCTTCCAGTAATTGAGAGGGAAAAAATAAATCAAATGCACTCTAGTGATACTGGAGAAATATGTAAAAACATATAACAAAAGGATTGAAAAAATAGAAGACAATATTACGCAGCTATTCAGATCAGCTGACAGAACTGCTGGAACCAGGAGATGAAATGAAGGAAAGACTAGCTGTTTCAAAAATTAGTACAGTTAGAGGAAACAACACGCAAAGAAAATCTAAGATTGATATACCAGAGAAACTGAAAGCCACAGACCGAATTAGTTTTATGAAAGTACAAATAAGCAACTGGACTGGTGCTCCACAACAGGTTTTGTCATTTGAGACAGTACATCATTATCATCACCACCACAGATGATTATAGAACTCCAAGTGTGAAAAATGAGAAACTGTAAAAAAAAAAAAAAAGCCAGTAACATTTATCAATTTGAGCAAAATCAGTTACTGGCTAACAAATGCACTGGATGCCAAGATCATCATCAAACCCCTTTTTCATATTTTTCTACATGGGTTCAGCATGTCATGTCAACTGTTGTCACCCGTCTTAATTCAATGCCACCCTTCAACCTTCTTCGACAGGCATGCTTGAATGTCACAGGTCTAATCTCATGCAATTCATCCATCTCTTACTGGACATCCTCGTTTCTTTGTCTCTACCAAATCTTTACCAAACTGTCTTTTGCTTTCCTGCACGTGTCTGAACCACTGCCATCTGTTCTCTTTGACTATCTCTGTAAATTGAGCTATTCTGGCTTCTGCTCTGATGTCATCATTTCATCTGTCCCACGGTGTGCATCCTACCAGGCATTTCATCTTCATCACTTCTAGATTCCTCAATTGTTCTACCTTCACTGTTCAGATTTATGTACTAGACAAATGTGCTGGTTATATCACAGTTTTGTACACCTAACATTTCAGCTTCTTTTGGCACTCTTCTGATACATACTACGTCTGACACACTGTGCCAAGCTGGCAGCATCTCCTCTGAATCTTGCTTTAAACTCCTCATTCAGACTTCCCTTCTCTTCAACCACCACTCCCAGATACCTGAAGCAGTTAACCTGTTCCAATATTTCCTTTCTATCTCGATTTTCAGCTTATTCTGATTTCCTTCATTTGCTGTCATGGAGAAGTACAGTTTTGTACCTACCATAAATGTAGATGTTAGAGTGTACACCCTGCTGCAGTCATCACACTTGGGTTATCCTGTCGTCAGGCGGTCCCGCAGTCAGCCGGAATTCCAAAGTCTTGGTCCAGCGTCGGTTGCTGTCGCTTCTTCCCTGACGTCAGTGCGCCAGGGGTATATATAAAGCATCCAACGCCATTTTCTTCAGTTTTTCTTTCCCCAGATGTCAGGTGCCCCCAAAAAAGTGGTCAGTAATTAGTACCAATTTATGAAGTTTTAGCACAAACACAAAATCCCTCTGGCTATAAGCAAATACATCAGGAAGGTTTTGTAAATATTTAGTCAGTTAGATCAGAGGGGATGGAGGGGGGTAACCTGGACTGCAGCAGGGTGTACACTCGAACATCAACATTTATGGTAGGTACAAAACTGTACTATGTTCGTCATGTTACCCTGCTGCAGTCATCACACTTGGGTAGAATCCCAAAGCTAAGGATGGGTGGAGGATTTATAGAGGGTTAGAGGAGGCTTGAAGGCCCTGCAGAACTGCAGTGGCGAAGCCAGCTCTAGTTTTAGAGTAAAGTGGTAAGTGGTAGTGTGAACTCCAAGCTGCAGCTTCCAAAATCTCCTTGGCTGGAACCCCCCCTGAGGAAGGCTGTAGATGTAGCTGTTGCCCTGGTAGAGTGGGGCCTAATGGTAACAGGAACTGGTTTTCCATGATGGGTATAGCAAACACGAATGCAATGTCCTATCCATTTGGAAATGGTTTGTTTTGATATAGCCTTCCCTTGTGAAGCTGTAGCATAGGATACAAAGAGCTGGTCAGATTTTCTGAAAACCTTAGTTTTATCCAAGTAGTAACGAAGTTGCCTGTGAATGTCCAAGGAATGCAGGAGTCTTTCTCCTTTGTTCTGTGGATTTGGGAAAAAGGTGGGTAAGTGGATGTTTTGGTTTTAAGCCACACTGGAAACCACCTTAAGCATGAAGGAAGGATTAGTACGTAGAGAAACTCTGTCTTGATGGAAAATGAGGAAAGGTTCCACTGCCATTAGTGCCTGCAGCTCTGAGACTCTTCTAGCTGAAGTTATTGCTAGCAGCAGAGCAGTCTTCCATGATAGAAACTGTAGATCTGTAGAGAAAGCTGGTTCAAAGGGAGGTAGTGTAAGTTTTTCCAGAACAAAATTGAAGTCCCATGTTGGTGTAGGTGCTCTCCTGGGGGGGGGGGGGTTTCTAATGTTTTTTGCCCCTCTGAGGAACTGCCTTAGAAGTGGATGTGAAAATAAGGGTGGATCCATGTTGTAGTGGGCTGAAATAGCTGATGCATGGATTTAAATGGAAGAAAAAGAAAGTCCTTTGTGCAACATCTCAGTTAAATACTGTAGAATCTGAGGCATGTGAGGCTGAAGTGTGTTTTGGCCTTTAGCTTGGTTCCAGGCGCAAAATCTTTTCCATTTGTCCGAGTAGGCCTTCCTGGTGCTGGGCCTCCTAGCTTCCAGAAGAACCTCCATAACTGCTTGTGAAAGAGGAGCTGGCTGGATGCTTAGTTGATTTGCCATGCAGCCAGATTTAAGGTTTTGAGCTGGCTGTGTAGAATCTGATTGTTTTGCTGTGTGAGCAAATGAGCAATTTGTGGCAAAATCCAAGGTGGGCCTTGGGCCATATTCCTTAATAGCGGGTACCAGTGCTGGCGTGGCCAGTCTGGGGCTATGAGTATCAGTTGTGGTCTCTCCTTTCTGATTTTCAGTAGCAACTTTGGGAGGAGGGGAAGGCATATACTGTCAGGTTTTTCCAACTGAATGAGACTGCGTCCACTTTCCAAGCTTGATGGTGAAGTGTCCTTGTACAAAATTTTGTCAGCTGATAGTTTTGGGGGCTGGCAAACAGGTCTATGTCTGGAAGGCCCCATTTTTGAGTTATCATTGCAAATACTTGTGGATCCAGTTTCCACTCATGGGGATCCATGATGTTTCTGCTGAGGTCGTCTGCCAATGTTTTCATTTTTCCTGGCAGGAATTGAGCTTGTAACTGAACTTGGTAAGCCAGTGCTGTGTTCCACAAGGTCATTGCTTGTCTGCATAGAGGGTAGGAGTGTGTACCTCCTTGTTTGTTTATGTACCACATTACTGTGGTGTTGTCCGTCTTTATTGTAAGTTGTCCTGGATGTAATAGGTTCTTGAAGGCTGTCAGAGCATTCTGTACAGCTAGCATCTCTTTTTGATTGATATGCAGATTTCTTTGATCTGCAGTCCATACACCTTGAACACACTGTCCTGCCATGTGTGGCCCTCAGGCGTAGTCCGATGCATCTGTTGTCATAGTTTGCCTGGCTGGGGGCAAGGTGAAAGGCTGACCCTTGTTGAGGTGACATGCCTGTGACCACCATAGAAACTCCTGTTGTAGGCACGGAATGAGAGATATCATTGTGTCCAAGCTGTGGCTGTGTTGAGACCATACACTTTTTAGGTACCACTGTAATTTCCTCATATGCAGCTTTGCAAATGGTATTAGTAGTATGCAAGATGCCATGAAGCCCAAGGCCTGCAGAATTTTTCTTGCAGGGAGTAGGGTCTTTGTTGCCATTGTTTTGAAATATTGAATCAGTTGTAGTTGTTTATCTGGTGTCAGATAAGCCTTCTGGGCCGTTGTATTCAAGCTGGCACCCAGGAATGTCATATTTTGTGAGGGTACTAGTTCTGATTTCTTTTCGTTTACTGTGTACCCCAGGCAACTTAGAAGATGTTCTGCAAAAGTCAGATGTTGTAAGAGGATGTCCTTGCTTTCTGCTTGAATGAGGCAGTCGTCCAGGTATGGATATATTTGAATTCCTCTTTGTCTGCAGTATGCAATTACTGGTGCCAGGCATTTTGTGAAGACCCTGGGCACAGTAGATAAGCCAAAGGGCAGTGCAGAGAATTGGTAATGGGTTGAACCTGTAATGAAACGGAGGTATCTTCTGCAACTTTGTCTGATGGGGACATGCAGGTATGCCTCCTTGAGGTCCAACGTTACTAGCCATGCTTTCTTACCCAACATAGGAAGAAGCTGCTGTAGTGTTAGCATCTTGAATTTGGGTACTTGTAAGAAGGTGTTTAGAAGTGAAAGGTCCAGAATCGGTCTCCAGGCATTGTCCTTTCTGGGGACTAGAAAGAGTCTTGAGTAAAATCCTTGGCCTTGCTCTCATGTAGGTACCAGTTGAATGGCTCTCATATCCATGAGAGCTGTAATTTATTTTTGTGCCTCTGCCCATTGATTTTGTGGCAATTCTGGCATTCCTCTTTTCATTGGCAAGGTGTGGAAATGGAATCTGTATCCTCGTGAAATTATGTCCAAGACCCATTTGTCCTTTGTGACAATGTGCCAGTTGTCTGAAAAAAGTGCGAGTTTTCCTCCCAAGGGAGCTGCCAAGAGACTGTTGCTTGGCCAGATGAGGTGCAAGTCATTGAGTTTGCCTTCTGGTGGATTGGGGCCTGTCCTCTCCTCCCTTCTGTGTTGCAGTGCCCCATAGTCGAGGTTTGTATTGGGCTTGTGGCTGTTCTCTGCCTCTTGGACGTCTGTATTTACCCCTCTGTGGTCTGTCAGTAGCTGGAAAGGACCAATTTTTTGTTGGCCAATTTCTGCTGAAGCGAGGGGGTTGTACCTGTAGAAAATCTTTGACTGTCTGCATAGATTTTGCCTTATCCTCCATTTTCTTTAAGACGACTTCTGCCTTAACTCCAAATAGAACATCCCGCTGTAAGGGAGCATCTGGAAGCTTTGCTTTAACATGATCAGGCAGAGTTTGTTCCTTTAATCAAGCATGTCTACGTATAACGGACCCAGTGACAGCTGCTCTGCAGGAAGCCTCCAAAGAATCAAAACCACATTGTAAAGTATGTTTGCCCACTTGTTCAGCTGCATGCAACAGATCCTGCATTTCTTTCAATTCAGACTGTTGAGGGAGTGTGCTCATGTTTTGTTTAGCTGAGACATGAGAAATTGCTGATATTTTAGCATGTGAAATTGGCAATTTAGTGCTCTCATAGCTAGAGTGGCTGAGGTGTAAACCTTTTTCTCCCACCTGTCTAGTGCCCTGGAGTCCATTTCAGAGGGTACAGGATTTTTTGCCATAGAGGCTTTAGCCCCTTTGGGACCCTGGGAGATGGTATCTGGATCAGCAACAGGACTTTTATAAAGGAATTTATGTGAATCAGGCACTCTATAGTATCTGTCTGGTTTGGCTGGAGCAGGAGGCAGAGAATCTGGGTTCAAACTAGATTCTGAGTAAACATCATCCACAATGTCTAAAACTGGGGGGATAGCAAGTGGTCTGTGCTGGGGGAGTAAAGAAACTCTCTGAGCCTTTTCTTGGAGTCAGAGTAGTCCTGACCTTCCCAGTGAAAATGTTCCCTCATAGTGGGTAAAGTTTCCCCAAAGGAGTAGTCTTCAGGAGGATAAGCTGAGGGAATAGAATCCTCAGCATCAGAATCTTCATAAGGGGAGAAGGAGTAATCCTGGTCCTCAGAGGAGCCTGAGGAAATAGACACTTGATCAGAGGAGGCATAATCTTCCTCTTGTCTAGGCCTTTTGTCAGGTGGGGGTTGGGAACCCCCGATTAAAGAGATCAAATCTTCAGCCATTTTAAGCATCTGTTTCTTAGGCATGGGGCCTTGAACTGGAGACTGAAGTGCAGTCTTTTTAGGTTTAATAGGAGTCTTAAGCTTAGGGTACGTTTTTATGGTGAGCGTCGTCGGTCTGAAGACACCTTCAGAAACCAAAGGTGTTTCTGCAGCACAGACATCTCTTTCTGCAAAGTCGTCGGTAGGGGCTGAACAAAATGGCTGTGTCGGCCTAGCGCTCTCCGCCAAAGGCTCTGAAGCGGTCTCGGGTTCCAAATCTGTGGTAGTCAGGGGCTGCGTCGGAGCCTCACTGAAGACCGGTGAACCGGAGACTGGTCCAGCCGAGGCCTCGGAATCTGGCTTGGGCCTAGGCTGCCTGTCCTTATCCTTGTTTTTTTTATGCACACCGGTAGTCGGTTGCTCCGACGGCATTGTGCAGTTAAATTTTCTACCGAAATAGTGTCGTGCGAAATCAAAGCGTCTTTTTATAGTACGCTTATTAAACCTAGCACAAAAACGACAACCAGTGACGTCGTGGTCTGGGCCTAGGCAAGGTATGCAGCAAGAGTGAAAATCCTTATGAGGTATTTGCTTCCCACAAGAAATACAATTATTAACTTTTTTTGACATCCGTCTGAGGCAAGTAAAGTTTCCCCAATGGGGTACTTAGCTTTATTGAAGACTTCGGATCTGAAATTCGACTTCGAAAATCTCAGGAGTCGGCCGACCGGCACTTGTGAACTGCTTCTGCTTCAGGCACCGCGCGGCAAGAAAGACTGAAGAAAATGGCGTTGGATGCATTATATATACCCTTGACGCACTGACGTCAGGGAAGAAGCGACAGCAACCGACGCTGGGCCAAGACTTTGGAATTCCGGCCGACTGCGGGACCGCCTGACGACAGGAAAACCCAAGTGTGATGACTGCAGCAGGGTAACACGATGAACATCTGTTTTGTCTGTACTCAGTTTCATCCCATATGCCTTCAGGTAAGCATTCCATTTCCCTACCAGCTGCCAAAGTTCCTGTTCAGAGTCTGCTTATAATTTCATATTATCTGCATACAAAAGCTTTGCTGATTTATCACCTCAAAACTGTTTGCAAGTGTAGTCTATCAACAAGGGGACATTGTATGCATGCTATAAATCTGGCAAGAGAAAACAGAGCAGAAAAACAGTAAAAATGCAAATTACCAGCAAAAAAGAGCTGCTCCTGATAAAACTGTGGAAGAAGGAAAATGTACTAAAAATTGGGGATGCTAGAATGTTTGTGAATACTTTTCTGTACATCAGGCAGAATACAAGCAAGTTTATCCTGGCAGTCATGGGATACCTTAGCGGATGTGTAAGATTTAAGTTGCTATATCTAGCTGTCTTCAGAACATTTCTTTTCCTGGGGGGCAGAGCCTAGATGGCTAACTGAGAGCAGTGAATTTTGAGAGCTCCATAAACTAGTATAATAATATAGGAAAATTTTATTATTTTCAAGTTTAAAACATCAGAAATCTATAGATAAACTACTAAACTACATAAATACCAATTTTGGTGGCGATACATAAAAATTTCCGGTCAAATAAATTGGAGATATATTGAGCCACTGAACATGAACAACTCAAGGAATTCTCATTCAGATGCTGCTTTGAAAAAAGAGCTGCAATTGATGACATCTACCTTACAGGAACCATCTTTGCAGATGGATGGCTTTAAAAATTACTTAGAAAATCTCACATTAAATTCTCAAAAACAGATTGATACTCTTAAGGAACTATTACAGCAACACTATACAAAAAAAATAAATACAGAGACTTCTCTAAATGACAATGAAGAGAGACTCAAAGAGGAAGAATTCCAAAAAGAATTTCTGCTTGAACAGAATACATGGCTGCTTAACAAAACAGATGACTTAGTAAACAGGGAAAGGAGAAACAACACAAGGATCTTTGGTCTGCCTGAAAACACTGAAGGAGAAGACATTATTTCATTCTTAACAACCTGGATTCCTGAATTTTTAGACTTGAAAGAGGGACTTTCATTTGGGATTGAAAGGGCACATACAGCACTGAGGAAACCTGCTTCTAACTCAACAAATACTTCACCTAGATCCATAGTTATAAAATTTCTTTCATTTCTGGACAAGGAACTAATATTAAAATCTGCTTGAAGAAAAACACTCTTAAAATACAATCAAAGCCTGATAAGGTCTGACAATGATTATTCTTCCAGAATACTAGAACAAAGGAAAAAAGTCTGGCCAATAATAAAACTGTTGAAACAAAACAACATTAAAGCACAGCTAGCCTTTCCAGCCAAAATAAAAATAATTTTTGCCAATGAGATGAGAACCTTTAATGACTTAGAAGCAGCTACTATATTCATCCCAGAAGAAATAGAATGGATGGCCTCTACTCTTAAAAGAATAAAAGAAACAAATATTTGGACTGATGCTAGAAAGAAGAAACAAAAAATTGATTTCAAGATAGCTGTCCCAATAATAACTCTTACAATTATTTCTCTCAAAGTATCAATTCTTATGATACATCACTTGTCATCTGTTTTTATTTAAAAAAAAAAGGAGGGGTTCTTAAACAACTGATTTATTCAGAATGTTCAGAGTCCAGTAATTCTTCACAAAGGAAGGTCAAGATGGGTTACTATTTACATTATATATAAGCCAAACAAAGCAACATATAATATAAACATAGAAGTTTCTATTCCCCTGCTTGAACTCACTGAATACTTATCTTGTTCATTTTTCATAGTTTTTACTTATAATAATTTAAGTAATTAATTAACTAATTCAACAAGGTACCATTCATCAGAGTTCAGACTCAAATGCAACAAATTAACATCATATATAATAGCAGTAACAGAGTATTTTGAAAAAAAATGTTGTCATGGAGACTAATGCCTTCTTCAGTTAAGGTATGAATTAGAAATGTCATGCATATCCTAGTTGAATAAAGCTTAGTACAAATGTCATCATTATTCTGTTTAAATATAGTTAATATCAATTATGGCAGGTATCACAGCTACGAGTGCTGTTTGATCAAGCCTAATATGGTGTGCATGGATGCAGTTGTGGCTGGCAGCTAGTACAAATGTCATTATTATTCTGTCTAAACATAATTAATATAAATTATGACATGTATCATAGCTTTGAATGTTGTTTGATTAAGCTTGACATGGTGTATGTGGATGCAGCTGTGTCTGGCAGCTTTTATATGTTGTCGTTTTCATCTACGGGAAGCTGTGGGTTGCGGCTTGTGATCGAGGTTTACTGATGCTTTTGCATTACGAAGAGACATTTGGTGTTTTAGCATGGATCCAGGGGAAGGGGGTGGATAGAACTGTGACTTGGGATATTTTGGCAGAGAATGGTTTGTTTGTAGGTCTGAGTGCGAGGTGGGAGGGCTGGAGGAGTGTGTTGTCTCTTGTTGTGGCGGCATGTTAGAGGAGTTTTTTTTTTTTTTTTATCTGTTTGCTATCTGTTCTTTTCCTGGCTGCTGCCTCACTGAAAGGGGGGGGGGGGGGGAATTTAGGCTTGAAGTTGTAGTGAAGTTAACCTTTGCTTCAGGTGCACTGGGAGCCTCTAGTATGCAGTACACAAGACACATTAACAGAAACAGACGCTCCCAGGTTGCTATGGTAACGGAGAGAGAGTGACGATAATGCTTAAATGGCTCTGAGGAGCCTCCGAGATGATTCTCTGCAATGACATTTTTGGTTTAAAAAAAATATATATGTATATATATATATATATATATATATATATATGTATATATATATACATATATATATATATATATATATATATATGTATATATATATATATATATATATATATATATATATATATGTATGTATATTTATAGATATATATATATACATATATGTATATATATGTATATATATATATATATATATATGTATATATATATATATATATATATATATATATATATATGTATATATATATATATATATGTATATATATATATATATATATATATATATATATGTATATATATATATATATATATATATATACATATATATATATATATATATATATATATATATATATACACACATATATAATGTATATATACATATATATATATATATATATATATATATATAAAAATAAAAGGGCTGTTTTAAACCACATGTACACATATTGGTCTCCCAACACTTCATTTAGCTCAAGTTGATTCTTGATTAAAAGAAAAACTCACACACAATAGTTATGTAATGTATGATTTTAGCAAATCTAGACATAAAATATATAATCGCCATACAAGATAAAGCAGTCTGCTGAATTTAGATATTAAAGACAGGATTTAATAATATGGGCTTGTGTACAATAACACTACTGTCTTAACTTGTCATAAATGACCTACACTACATTGAACATCAAGGGGAAGCATGATGGTTTTCTTATATAAGTAAATATGCATAACAAGTCATGTAAATTGCTTTAACTTGAATTGTATTTTTTGTAACCCATCTTGACCATATATAATAGCTAAGCAGTAATCAAAGTAACTAATGTTTTATACATGACATCAAACTGACAAAGTTGTTCAAAGGAAATAGAAGCTTGAACTAGGAATGTCACAGAATGTAACAATCACATTCTGAACAAATAGTATTAAATTGACAATAGGCAGTTTAATAACATGGGCTCGAGTATAATAAAACTACTGTTTTAACTTACACTATATCAAACATCAAGGGGAAGCATGATGATGTTCTCATATAGGTAAGTAAATGTATATAATAAATCATATAATTGCTTTAACTTGAATTGTGGCTTTGTAAGACACCTTGACCATGCCAAGTACTTAAGCTGTTACCAAGGTAACTAATGTTTTATACATGACATCAAACTGACAAAGCTGTTCAAGGGAAACAATAGAAGCCTGAACTAGAATGTCACAGAATGTAACAATCAAATTCTGAACACATAGTATTAAATTGACAATAATCACTCAGTTTAACCTTTGCTGATTATACAAAATAGAATGTTGCCATTTAAAAATCGAAAAACTTTCACTATATGTCATAAAATGGCAATTTATGAATATGGAAAAGGGAACGTGTAATCATAAATCACAGTAAGTGAATTTGTTGTTTTTAACCTACAATTTCACTCATTTTATAATAAGAAATGACAAATATGAAAATCCTTATTTGTAGGATATGGGGGGGGGGTGCAATGAAAATTAAAATGCACTAACTTTCATCAATGTTTACATAAAACAAACCTGATGCTTTAAGTAAGTTAGCAACAAAGAAAGTGATTACTTAAATGCTGGTAAAGAATGAAATATAACTTCTGATATAGCCAGTAAAATACACTGTATTATAAACAGATATAAATATTATTACCATCAATTTACATTAAGTAATACATTTTGAAAGACTTCATCAATAAGGGTGAATATGTTAAATAACTGTGTGCTATAATCTTTTACTGAGGTTTTATATAAGATACATCCTACTTTACTATGATTGAATTGCTTATCTACCTTTCATGTAAATATTAATTGCTTATACAATAAGTAGACAGTTATATTGTATTAGAATTCTGTCTAATCTACAATAGTACTATATCTGTTCAAATTAATATAAATATTTCTTATTCCTATTACAAATATTCTCCAAATGATAATTCAATTTATGGAGCTCAGATGTTCTGGACTGTCAAGGTATGAGTGATAAATTTAATGGATTAGGTTTATCCATGAGATTCGGAATGATTTTCATTTCATGGCTAGTGAGGATCTAAGTTTTGTTAACATTTATTAATTTAAATTTATTTCACAAAAGATTTTTAGTATGCCTGACCAAAATATTACTTTACTGGTAAACATTCAAAATATAAAACTGATAATTTCCTTTAAAAGCTCAAACATATACTTTATAATTATCAGAGGTAAATGTTTAATTGTCACAATAAAACAAAAAAAATACATAGTTTAAATAACCTAAGATGGATTTAACTTTATTATCTTTAAATACCAATGGCTTAAACAATCCTAGCAAGAGATCAAATCTACTGAAATATTTAAAACTGAACAAAGCACAAATTGTCTTCCTTCAAGAAACTCATTTCAAAACAAATGACAATTATAAATGGAATCCTAAGGAATATATGACATTGGCACAAGACAAAAGGGGTAACAATTTTATGGAAAACATGATTAACCCAGAAATCATTTATAAGTATGAAGATAAAGGCCTTATGGCATTAGTAATAGTTAAATATAATAACAGAATATGGACCCTAGCCAATCTATACTGGTTCACAGGCATTGGATCAGGAACTATTAAAAAAACACTTGGATTTCATTTCCAATAATTATAAAGGCAACTTAATATTAGGACAAGATTTTAACTGTATATTTGATATTTCTGAAACTACAAATAAAAGACCGCTGCGTACATCTGCTGCATCAAAAGCTTTAAACAAGTGGATACAATCATTTCATCTTGTAGATGTTTTCCCATCAAGATCACAGATTTGGTATCCAAACTAGAATAAAAAAAATATTTGCTGCCCATGACATACACTCTAAAATCATTAATTTCTCAATCACTCCCTGCCCCTTTTCAGACCACAATTCATTGATACTAAAACTTCAAAATGGGTACAAACCATTAATCTTTAACTCCTTATATAACTAAAATTTAAGAGTTCAAACCCTGGTTATTATTTGAATTACAGTTCTTCTTAGATATTAATTATACCAGAGAGATAAATAAAATGGTTTACTACCACATGATCGACATGACATTGTTCGAATGTACAGATGTCTGAACCAAATGAAACAGTGTAAATGTCAAACCGAGCATTTCAGTGCAGTCGAATTTCTAAAATGTCGACTACACTGAAATGCTCCTACCACCCAGCATACTACAACTGTTTTTTGCAGGGGGCAAGCCCACCTACTTATACATACAATCTTCGAAATCGCACTACAGTGAGAGTAAGTGTACATTTCCCCATCCCCACTATAGTGCAATTTGCACCTCAATGTTAGAGCTGACATCAGCGGCCATTCGCTCTTGTCAGCTTTGGCATTCCGGTGATCGCCCTAATGGTTCCTCTATCAGGTTTACACACATAGTTTGTTCGTAAGATGAACGAACATGTGATAGCAAACCAAATAAAATAATGATATGGAACTCATTAAAAGCTTATATATATATATATATATATATATATATATATATATATATATATATATATATATATGGTAAAGCCTTAACTTGTTATAAAAAAATCAGAGAATGGGATTCTGATTTATTAGATCTACAATCCAAACTTCTGTCAGTAAAAGCTGAAAAAAATCAAAATCATTTGAAAATGAAAAAGAAGGTAAAAGTATTAAACAATAAATACAACAAAATTCTAACACATAAAACTAGTTTAGCTTTAGAAAAACTAAAAATTAATACCTTGGCCACTTCTCCCAAATATCTACATAATTTATCCACAAGAATCAAAATACACTCAAAAGTTAATATCATTAAAAGTATCTTCCATGAAAAGAAAGGGAAAAATGTATCGGATATAGGTGACATTCTTGATGCCTATAGAAATCACTATATGGAACATTTCCAAAAAGAAAATATACATATCAATTAATTAAATCTAGATGAAAAATGTTCTAATATAAAGAAAATACCAGAAAAATTAAAACTAAATCTGCAAGCACCCATATTCTACAAAGAAATTGCAGATACAATAAAAGTAAAAGCAATAAAGCTCTAGGTATAGCTGGCATAATTATGGAAATATACAAACTTTTTCCTTCAAAGATACTATCCCTCTTCCATAAAGCTCTATTAGAAATTCAGTCACAAGCTTTAATACCACCCTCTTGGAGATGTTCCTTAATCACACCAATTCTAAAGGAAAACAAATCCTCAAACCTCTGTACCTCATATAGACCTATATTATTATTAAATAATGTCTGTAAGATATTTATGACAACATTAACTAACAGAATGAAAATACCACTATCCAAAACAATAAATAATGATCAAACTGGATCTATATATCATAGACACAAACATGATAATATTAAAAGGATAATTTATCTTATAGATTATATTAATAAAGAAAATAAAGCAACACTCATAATTGGCTCAGATATAGAGAAAGCCTTTGATTCCCTAAATTGGGACTATTTATTCAACATTCTGGTGTTATTTGAATTTCCTCCTTCCTTTCTTCATCTACTAAAGAATATATATACAAATAATTTAGCGTATGTAAAGCTAGGTCCTTTCACCTCTGCATCTATACATATAACAAAGGGTACTAAACAAGGATGTTCCATGTCACTGATTCTATTTGCTTTGGCTATTGAAATATTGGCAGATTTAATATGTAACAATACAAAACACAAAGGAGTAGATGTTTATGAACAATACAATCCTAAAGTAATGCTCTTTGCTGATGACATATTAACATTATCCAATACAAAAGTGACATTAGAAGAATTACATATTTTAACTGACACATTTTACAGGACTTCAGGACTCCACTTCAATAAATAAAAATCAAATTTTTATTTTTAAATAAAAAAAAAAAGAATTGCAGACAAAGGGGAATCCCATTATAGAGAAACAAGAAACTACCTTAAAATATCTAGGAATTGAGTTATGCAAGGATAATATGGTCTATTCTGTATAAACAATGTAATATTCCATTGGAGCTTTTCTCCCCGGGCCTCTACTGAAAATGGACATATATCCACAGTTAGACTAGCCCGGTCAACAAATGTAAAATAAAATAAATAAAATAAATAAATAATAATGAATTAGTCTCAAAAAACTACATCATCATCAATACAATTAAAATCTCTGTGGAAAAGTGGAACAAAATAATATTAACATTTGAAGATAGACTACAGTTAATAAAAATGGTTTTACTACCCAAGATTCTACATCTAGCTTTGGCAATATAACTGCTACCAGAAAGGAATGTACTCAAAGAAATAAACTCATGCCTAATGCAATTTTTATGGTTTCCCAAAAGAAACAGAATAGCTTTAATACATCATATCAGACCATGGAAACCGGGAGCATTAAACTTTCCTGATATAGAAACATATACAAATGCATAAATATCTAAAACAATCTCAGACTGGATAAGTCCAAATTATTCTGCAAATTGGAAAGAACTGCTAATATCAATAAATGTCAAATAACAGATAAAAACAATTTACCACGGCACACATTATTTATTAGTATGCAATATAACATAACTAAGCCCACTAAAATTCGTACAATTATTTATTACACTGACTCATTTAGGAAAATTATTAATGCAAATATAGATTTAAAAATCTGGTTTGATCACCATAACAGTTACAAAGAGCTATCCACATAAAATATACAGAGAAATAATTAATTCCTGGGAACAGAAAGGATTTGTTTGTTGGTTTCAATGTATCCAAGAACTAAAAGTTCTGGATATGCACACAATAGAAACAACATACAAAATTCCACAACAAGATTGGCTAACTATGCAAAGCATTCTGACGTATTTGCAAGATTTATACAGAATAAGTAGTAATTCTTCATTTAAAGAAATACCTAAACTTATGAAATACCTATACGAAATCATATATAATGATTACGACATGGGAAATAGTATTTCGAAATTTTACAAGATATTGATAAATTATAAAACAACACTCAAGTCCTCATATTGGAATTCTATAACAAAAGGACACTCATTACAGCAAACCGAAGAAATTCAATCAATTATTTTATTATCAATAAAACATACATCCTTTACACAATACTGGAAAGATTTTAATTGGAAATGCTTGCACAGAGCATTCTTAACTCCAGATAGAATTACTAAAATTAATTCTTTCACAAAGGGAATATGTTAGAGGTGTGAGCAAATAAACAATGCAAACTGGAATCATATTTTATTCAACTGCGTTAAAATTAAGCCATTTTGGAATGGTTTTAAAAACTTTTTACAAGCTTTATTTAATGAATCGTTTAACTTATCTAAAGCTCTAGTATTATTAAATGTGTACGAAGGTCCTCATTTGAATGAGTCAAATACGTATCTAGTTTGGACAATACTTGCAATGTCAAGGAAGTGTATAACAAGAAGATGGAATACAAACACAACACCAACTTTGGAAGACGTCTACAGCCTACTGAAGACCACAGCATTGTAGGAAATTAAAATCAAAGAATTAAGGATTCATCCTAAGCCAGTTATTAACAATCCATGGAAAAAGTCTTATCATTGATTGACACTTTACAATAACTGAACAGATACACTCTGATAACTGGATTGTTATACCTATAAAGTAATTGCATATATTGAGCTCTGTTATAATATCAGGCTGATGTAAATAGTATACATAGTTATTTGAGATGTTATATACAAATACTATGGAATATATTCAACTGTATTTGAAAAATAAAAAACTTTTGAGAAAAAAAAAAGAATATTTCTTTTCCTGAAGAATCAAATAAATTTTTGGATGCAGAACAGACTAAGAAAGAAAGTTTAGCTAATAAAATGTGAGCAAGCAAGCCGAAGGGGACTCTGTGTCGCAGTCTTCGAACAGTAACAAAACTCACACGGAGACTATGTAAGTGAAACTTTTTCCATTGTTCAAAAGGACAATGCTTAAGCAACACTGGCATAATCAAATGCCAATAAATAAACTATTTACCTAGAAAGGATTACAGAAAGGATTAATACATATGGCAAACTATGTAAGTGGAAAAACAGGCTCTAATGTGGACTTCAGCATAGCTAACCTTAAATTTAGGAAAGCTAATACCTGTAGGTACAGCCATCGATTTGGGTGATTATTAGTATCATAGGAAGTTATTAGGCTATTGGCTCTGAGGCGCTTACAAGCCTAGTCAAGAATACCAGTATAGAATACATGAGGCTACTCATTGAGTTTTTTGCACCGGAATTGGAAGCTCTAAAGAAAGAAGTAGCCTCATTATATTCCAAACTCATGTCTGATTTTTCCGATAATAAATGTAAAGAGAGGCTCTCTACTGTCAAACTGTCTTTGGCCAAAGAAGCAGATAAATTGAGGGAGACCAAACTGAGTAAAATTAAAAGGGATCATTCAGATTTTACCAACGGGAACATTTTTGTTTGGCCGAAATTTAAAGAACGTACAACAGAGCCAGTGAGACGTCACCAGAGGATGTCGGTAACACGCACGATTGAAGGGACAGATAGACCAGTAACACAGCATGTACAGCAGCATAGTGATACAGATTCCGTGCTCTCTGCTTCCGTTCATTCCCCACGTTTGACGACAGAAGCAGAGAAACAAGCGGTCTTGCATGCACAGGAGGGACAAGAGGCATTGCATACACAACAGGAAAGTGATACGGATCGTAGATCCTCCATTCCTACAAACTCCACTGCTGTTAGGAGGACTTCACGGGGTTCCGTCCATGAAGGGGAGACACTCCATGTTGTTATTCAAGATACTAGCGAGGCATTTGCCCGCACTTGACTGGTGATGCGAACATTTTATCAAGTGTTTTGGGGCTAGATAAAACAGCTGCAATGACTGAAGCAGCAGTGACTGTAAATGGACATAATAATGAATCAGGAGCTCATCCGAAAACGAGCCAAGGAGCTTTACATTTTTTGGGGAACCTTCCGGCACCTGTGAGAAAGAAGGGTGCCTGGAAAAGGTCCTCAAGCGAGGACAGAAATGTGGAAAAACGCAGAAGGACTCTACAGTGACTGATTGTATATAATTTATCTAGTGTTATGTTGACTGCTGAGGAACTCAATGTACTGAACAAAGGGCTTTGTCCCAAGCAGAATGTGTGTTTACAGTGATGCTATTTTTGATTTGATGCTATATTGCAGGAATATTATGCTGAAGTTAATGTTCAATAATCAAGCAGGAGACCAGATAGAGTTAAGGAAACTGAGTAGTTTTGTGCCCAATATGACACCATCTTTAAATTTGTTCTTGAATGGATGTGAGAAAGATTTATGCAAGTACTTTGAGGAAAGGAATTTTAGTGCATATTATAATTTAACCACTACACAAAAACAGGCACTTCAAGGGCTGATGGACAATAAAGGAATAACTATTAAGATGGTGGATAAGGGTGGAGCCATTGTTGTTTTGGATACAGAATGGTATGATAAAAAGTTGAGGGATATGTTGGCTATGGATGGAGCTTATGAACAGATCAATCCTCTACAGGTTAGAATGATAATAGATAATGTACATAGTGAATTATCAGCCTTGTTAGAAGAAATGAGGATTACCAAAGAAACCTATGAGTTTTTAAGGATAGACAAACCCACCACACCCATATTCAAAGCCTTACCCAAGATTCACAAATCTTTTAGTGACCCACCACTCAGGCCCATTGTTTCAGGGAGAGGGTGGGTCACGGAAAATATTTCAATTTGGCTAGAATTCACTCTTAAGCCTTACTTGGATAAAAATTGGCAATATATTAAAAGACACAGGGCACTTCTTGGGGCTATTAGCCAATGTGGTCAGACCGAATGGAAGGAGGCTATAAATGGCCACACTGGATGTTAACAGCCTTTTTACTGTCATTGAACACGAGTATGGGGTAACAGCAGTGGGAGAAGTCATTAGTAATTTGGGAGCAACGGAGCACATGCGACTCACTGTGGAAAGTTTGTTACTCTTGGTGTTGAATAATAATGTTTTCTTGGGACCAGGGTCTTTGTATAGACAAGCACGGGGGGTAGCCATGGGCACCCCCTGTGCTAACACTTATGCTAATTTAGTGTTATCCAAGTGGGAAACTAAGGAAATTTTGAACAACCAAGAATGGAAAAATAATGTCGTGTTGTATGTCAGGTTTGTAGATGACGTTTTTATTTTATGGGATGGGGATTTGCCCACCTTTGAGTGTTTTTTAGCTTTTCTCCATACCACTACTACTTTTTTGAGTTTTAGTGCTAAAACCTCCTTTACTCAGATAGATTTTTTAGATGTTCGTGTTGAACAGACAGCAGTAGGTTTTACTTCGAGGCTTTATAGAAAATAATGCTGGCAAAATACACTGCTGTCTTTTGACAGCATGCACCCGAGGCATATTTTTCCTAACATCATAAAAAGCCAGGTGAGTAGGATTTCCAGGATATGCTCTGAGGATGCATGCTGTGATGAGGAGTTGCACAAGTTAGATCAACATCTCATTGATAGAGGTTATGGGAGATCTTTAGTTAACAATGTTATGAACAATAATAAACAATGTAGGAAGACAAGATATAAGCCTTGGATGAATTATTCAGATAGGGATAGGCAGGACAGTGCTGGTTTTAATAGAAGCAGGAATGAGAATCCCAAATTATTCTTCACTTATGGTAGTAACATCAAGGATATTTGTCGAATAGTGCAGAATAATTGGAATATATTAACAAGTGACATGGGACTGAAGGATGTAGTTGGTGATCGTCCCATGTTTAATTATAGAAGGAATAAGAATTTAAAAGATTTATTGTGTAAAGAAGTACATTTAGATAGGGGGTTATCATTAAACATGAGCATAGGTACACACCCTTGTGGTAACTGTAAGGCATGTATGTACATAAAGGGTGACACAGATTTCAAACATCCCGCCATGAGTAAAACATTTTATTTTAAGAGGAGGGCAACTTGTAGGACACAGCATTTGGTTTATATGGCCAACTGTGAACAATGTGCATGTTTCTACATAGGTATGACAAATAATATGCTTAAAGTTAGAATTTTGCAGCATTTGAGCAACATCAGAAACTGTGACTTGAGTAACGCCCTATATAGACATATAAGCCAGTACCCTACACATACTTTCAAGTTCAGATATATAGTTAACATCAGGGTTAATGACAGGGGGGGGTGACATCAAACATAGAACAGCCTTAGCAGAATCAAAATGGATAGTGGATCTGAGGGCTCATAGACCTCCGGGTCTTAATGATGTATTACCAATTAAACCTGCACTACAGAATAGGCGGGTTTTTGTAAGCAGATGATTGGATGGTTTGTATTTTAAATATGGCTGTTTTGTTGCATTCAAACTATGTCTGATGAAGGGTTATCCCGAAAGCGCTAACTTCTTGTTTAATAAACGGTGATTTTATTGGTTTTATCTTGGCAGTGTCCTGCTACTTCTTTTTTGGATCAGCATAGCTAAACTTAAATTTAGGAAAGCTAATACCTGTAGGTACAGCCATTGATTTGGGTGATTATTAGTATCATACGAAGTTATTAGGCTATTGGCTCTGAGGCGCTTACAAGCCTAGTCAAGAATTTAACCCATGTTCTGACAAGTCACCACGTGATGCCCCTGTCCAGCAGAGACATAGGTGGAATCCCAGGCATGTATTTTCGGTTCCCCATCCAGTTATCCAGGTTGAACTTGAAAAGGGCTAATGAGGTGCTCTGCTTGATGTAGACAGGGAGTCTATTCCACAGGAGGAGTCATCTCTGGAACACTGTCCCACCAACAAGTCCTATTGATGTCACAGACCAGGCTGAGGTTCCGCATGCAGGTTACTCAAATGGAGCTTGACTTGCAGATATGCAGCAGTACCATCAAGGCGGGTCTGAGATTGCTTTGTATGCCAGACAGAAGTCACTTCTGAGGAGTCTGAATGAGACTGAGTAGAGGGACAGGGCCTTTAGCCTATCTGTGTAAGGTAGTTCAAGGCCCTGGATTCTCTTGGTGAGGAAAGTACAGTTGTGTACACTTACCATAAATGTAGATGTTCGAGTGTATTTACTGTTTCAATCATCACCTGTGGGGCTATCCCTGCTGTGGTAGCTCTCGGGTGGCCCGAATGCCAGAGTCAATGTTTTTCTGTGTCAGCTGCTGTCGCTTGCTGGCTGACGTCAGGTCGTCCGTGCTATAAAGGAAGGCAGCTGATGTCATTACATCTGTTTTTCTTGCCCTAACCAGTCAGAGGCTCAAGTAAATAAGGTGAAGTGGTCCTGGTGGCTAAATGCCACTGTTAGAAACTTGTGTCTCCCTAAGGAAAGAAAGAAGTTATAAGGGGGAAGTAAGGGTGGGAAACCAGGACTGCAATAGTGAATACACTTGAACATCTACATTTATGGCAAGTGTACATAACTGTACTGTGTTCTTCGTGTTTCACTGTTGCAGTCATCACCTGTGGGAGGATTCCCAAAGCTGAGAAGAGGGGTGGTAGGCTCAGTAAAAGACCTAAGAATGGGTCAGCATGCCCTGCAGAACTGCAGAAGCAAACCCTGTCCTAGTCTTGGTAAAGGTATGGACAAAAGTCTAGGTGGCAGCTTCCAGGATGTCCTTGGTGGGAACACCTCTGAGGAATACGGTGGAAGTGGAGGCTGCCCCAGTGGAATGGGTTGGGGGGGGTTCCCATGCAAACTGTAGCAAAAATGGATACAGTGCGATATCCATTTGAAAATCGTATGTTTGGAAATGGGCTTCCCCTGCTCCCCTGGAGCAAAGCTGACAAGACGTTGGTCTACTTTCCTGAGGGTTTAGTACGGTCTAGATAGTATCTGAGCTGTCTGTGCACATCTAGTGAGTGCAGAATTCTTTCCCCTTGTTTTGAGGGTTAGGAAAGAAGGTGGGAAGATGTATGGCCTGGTTGAGAGTTACATTAGCTACCACCTTGGGCATAAAGGAGGGACTGGTCCTCAGGGAGACCCTGCCTGCATGAAAGATGATGAAGGGCTCAATGGCCATCAGAGCCTGTAGCTCTAAAATCCTTCTGGCTGAAGTGATAGCTAAGAGAAAAGCAGTCTTCCAAGAGAGGTACCTTAGTTCTGCTGAAGCAGCAGGTTCGAAGGGAGGTAAAGTAAGTTTTTCCAAAACATAATTCAGGTCCCAGGCTGGAGTGGGTGGCCTTCTGGGAGGTCTGATATTAGAAGTCCCTCTGAGGAATTGTTTAATCAAAGGATGTGAAAATGGGCTGTTCTGCATCAAAATGAGCCGAGGCATGGATTTTAATAGAGGAGAAGGAGAGGTCACTATTAAGTAGCTCCACTAGGTAGTCCAGAATAAGAGGGATGGAAGGTTGAGAGGTATTTTCCCCTCTGGCCTGGCTCCAAGAGCAGAATCTTTTCCATTTTCCTGCACAGGATTTTCAGGTGCTGGAACTTCTGGCCTCTGTGATGATGTCTAAGACAGTTTGCTTAACTGGGGCCCCTTGTTTGCCTTGAGAGTATAAGCCATGCTGATAGTTTGAGAGTCTACAGGTCTGGGGTGCAGCATCCCCCCCCCACAAAGTTAAAAGGTCTAAGATCAGGGGAAGCTGCCTGGGAGGCTGTAAGGTCAGGCTGCGCAGTAAGGGGTGCCAATGTTGCCTGGGCCAGTCTGGAGCAATGAGGATGGCCTTTGGCCTCTCCTCTCTTATTTCGATCAGAACCTTGGGGATAAGAGGCAGAGGAGGGAATGTGTACACAAAAAGGGTGTTCCATTGGAAGGTCAAAAGGCATCCACCTTCCAGGCTAGGTGGTGGTACTCCCTGGTACAGAAATTTTTCAGCCGATGGTTGGGATGCAAAGCAAAGAGATCCACCTCTGGAGTCCACCACACCCGAGTGATTTGCAGAAAGATTTTTCTGTGGAGCTGCCATTCGTGGGGGTCCAGAAGGTTTCTGTTTAAGTGATCTGCCAGGGTGTTTTTTGATCCCTGGTAAGTACTGTGTTTTCAGATGTCGTCCCATGGACGAGGCTGTCAGCCACAGGTTCATGGCTAGCCTGCACAGAGGGTAAAATTGGGTCCCTCACTGTTTGCTGAAGTTCCACATTACTGTGGCGTCTGTTTAGAAAGGAGAACCCCTGGCTTGAGATGGGGTTTGAAGGATGTTAGAGCCTTTTGTACTGCCATCATTTCCTTCTGGTTGATGTGTAAGGGAAGGTGCTGTGTGTATCCCAAAGACCTTGGGTGTACCTGCCTTCTAGGTGAGTGCCCCAAGCTATGTCTGAGGCATCGGTAGTAATGGTTTGCCCAGTTGGGCGGAGGGTGAAGGGAAGACCCTTGTTCTGGGCACAGGCCCCTGCCCACCAGAGAAACTTGGCCCTTATACAGGGGATAAGAGGTAGAGAGGTCTCTAGAGGCTGAGAGGGTTGACAGCAAAGATTCTTTAGGTACCACTGAAGTTTTCTCATGTGAAGCCTGGCCAGAGGAATTAGAAGGATGCAGGATGCCATGTACCCTAAGGTTTACAGGAACTTCCTCGCAGTGAGGTGACTTTTGGAAGCCAGCTGTGTAAAATAGAGAGGTAGGTAGGAAGCTCTGTTTCACTGGGGATAGGGAGGCCATTTGGGATGCTGTATCCAGCAGAGCTCCCAAGAAAATGATCTCTCTGGAGGGAGTTTGCTTTGATTTCTTCTCGTTGATAGTGTACCCTAAGGTTTTGACAAAGAGGAGGTCCTCGAGGAGCTTTTCTTTGCACTCTGCCCGAATGAGGCTGACTTCCAGGTAAGGGTAAATTTGTATATGTTTCTGTCTACAAAAGGCTATGGCCGGGGCTAGGCATTTGGTGAATACCCTGTGAGCAGTAGATAAGCCAAAGGGTAGCACAGAGAACTAAGTGTTGTAAGCCTGCTCTAAAGCGAGGGAATTTTTGCAGGATTCCCTTATGGGGTTGTGGAGGTAGGCATCTTTTAGGTCTAGGGTAACTAAGCAAGCATTTTACTGTCAGCATAGGCAGTAGCTGCTGCAAAGTTAGCATTTTGAATTTGGGGACCACCAGAAAAGTGTTCAGAATGGAAAGATCCAGGATGGGGTGTCAAGTGCCCTCTTTTCTGGGAACAAGGAATAGTCTGGAATAAAAGCCTTTGCCTGTTTGATCTGAGGGGACAGGACCTACTGCCCCTTGGGGTATGAGTTTGGACTTGTTTCACTGCCTCTGCCCACTGATTTGGAGGTAGGTCTGGGTGCCCTCTTGGAATTGGAGTTCATTGAAGGAGAATTTGTATCCCTGAGAAATGATCTTTAAGACCCACTGGTCCTTTGTTACAGAAAACCACTTCTCTTTGCAGAGGAAGAGTCTTCCTCCTAGTTTTTGGTGAGTGAAAAGAGGGCAGAGGGGGGAGATGGAGTCATTGAGATTTTTTGCCATACAGAGATGGCTTATAAAACTCCCTGCCTTTGGAGCAGAAGCAGTCCACTGCTTGGGTCTCTGTTGTCCCTGGGATAGGAGTCTTGGTGGTGTGTCCCTGCAGGACTTATCTTTCCCCTGTCTGCTAGGTGTGGGAAAGGACCAGTGTTTTGAGGGAAAATTCCTACTGAACTTAGGAGGTTGCACCTGAAGAAAATCTTTTACTGTTTGCATAGATTTTGCTTGGTCTTCCATCTTTTTAAGCACCTCTTCTGCTTTTTCTCCAAACAAGCGGTCCTTTTCCAAAGGTGTATCAAGTAATTTAAATTTGACATGATCAGGGACAGGTTGTTCCTTCAACCATGCATGTCTTCTAAGGACAGATCCTGACACTGCTGCCTTGCTTGAGGATTCTAGGGTGTCATATCCGCAGTGTAGAGAGTGTTTAGCCACTTGATAGAGTAGAGTGCAGTAAATCTGCTAGCTCTTTCAAATTGGCACAGTCAGGAAAGGTAGAAATCTTTTTTTTTTAAAGTTCCAAAGTGTGTTGTTGCTATTCTAACATGTGGAACTGACAGTCGAGTGCCCTGACAGCTAAGGTTGCAAAGGTGTATACTTTTTCACCCCATCTGTCCAGATCTCTGGAGACCTTGTCAGAAGGAGTAGGATTCTTTGCAGAACTAGCCTTGGCTCTTTTTGGTCCCTGTGTAATAACCTCCGGGTCTGCAGCAGAATTTCTGTACAGGTATTTGTGAGAGTCTGGTTCTCTGTAGTACTTGTCAGGTTTTCTGGGAGAAGGCGGGAGGGCATCAGGAGTTAAGCTGAGGGATAGCCAATGGTCTGTGCTGGGTGGTCTGTGCTGGGGCAGGTCTAGAAACTCTCTTAAGTATTTTCTTAGACTGAGGGAAGTCCTGGGATTCACAGTGGAAATGTTCCCTGAGGCTGTGAAGGGTTTCCCCAAAGGAAAGATATTCTGATGGAGAGGCAGAAGGAATGGATTCCTCTGCATCTGAATCCTCATAAGCAGTAAGAGGTTGTTGTTCCTCTTCAAAATCTGAATAATCACACTCCTCAGAATCCTGTTCGGTCAGAATTTCAGGGTAAGGTTCTCTTTTCCTTTTAGAAGGTGTGGCCTGACTATCCCTGATAAGGGTGACAAGATCTTCTGCCATTTTGAGCTTGGGGTGGTGGTGGTGGGGGGGTAAATGGTGGGTGTTGGTAATTTTCTTAGGAATGGCCCTGCCTCTAGGCCTAAGAGTATCCATCGGTCGGAGAGAAACGGTAGTCAGAGGAAAGGAAGTCTGTTTTAGTCTAGATTCGGTAGTGCAAAAAACCTCCTCGGAAGCCGGTGCCTGCATCACAGCTCTGGACCCAACTGAGGCAGAGACAAGCAAAGGTTCAGAAGACGAAGATTTCCACGGCAAACCGGACTCCGAAAGGTTCTCAGTAGAGGCGTGCAAAAGTATCGAATCGGGCATCAGGGGCTGCAAAGGTGCCTCAATGAATTCTGGAGAACCGACTACCTGCTTAGCGGTGTAGTTGTTGGAAGGTTTGGCCTTGTGTGGTCTGTCTCTATCTTTACCCTTACGTTTTTTTCGGAAAGTCTAAAATTTGTTGGCTGATGGACGCCAATTCGGAAAATGAAAACAGAAGACAAAAATACCTGTCTATGAAAAGAGCTCTACAATAAATAGTTCTCGTGTTAAAGAGGGCACAGAACCGGCAACGGGGAAAGTCGTGGCCTGGGCCTAAACAAGTGACGCAGTAAGAGTGGAAGTCTTGGTGTGGTATTTGCTTTCCACAAGCGAGCCAACAGTTGACTTTTTCAGACATTGGTTAGTGCAAGAAAAATGGATCCCCAACGGTGTACTTAGCTTTAGATGTTTTCAGCTGTAATTCGAACTCTGGTAGCGTCCGACCGGCACACTTGCTAACTGCTTCTGCTATGGGCTCCACGGCAAGAAAGACTGATGTAATGATGTAGGCTGCCTTCCTTTATAGCACTGATGACCAGATGTCAGACTGCAAGCGACAGCAGCCAATGCAGAAAAAAGTACAGTTGTGTACACCTACCATAAATGTAGATGTTAGAGTGTCTTCACTGTTGCAGTCATGACTGTAGGGTTCTCCCCTGCCGGCAGGCAGCACTCGGTCGGCCAGAATCCCAAAGTCTGGGTCCGGCATCGGCTGTTCATCCATGCTCCCTGACGTCAGAGCACCAGGAGTACAAAGCTGACAGCCGACGCCATCCTCTCCAGTGTTTCTTGCCGTGCGGTGATAGCAGTTCGCAAGTGCCGGTCGGCTGACTCCTAACTAATTTTTCTGATATTCTTCGGTCCGAAGACTTTCTTCTCCACTCAAAGCTAAGTACCCTGTTGGGGAAACTTTTTTCTTGCTCCACTCCGATGTCAGAAAAAGTTAATAATTGCATTTCATGTGGGAAGCAAATACCTCATAAGGATTTTCATTCTTACTGTATTCCTTGCTTAGGCCCTGACCACGACGTAGCTAGTTGTTGGTTTTGTGCTAGATTCAATCAACGTACAATTAAGCGAAGGTACAATTTTGCTTTTCATTACTTCGGTAGGCGCTTTAACTACAAAATGTCGTCGGATACGGTCCCGGCTACCAGAGTTCACAAACGTCACAAGGATAAAGACAGGCCTCCGAGGTCCAAATCTGATGATAGCACACAAGCGGAGCCAGCTTCAGGTTCGGCCGTCGTCAGTGAGGCGCTTTTGCAGCCCGTCGTCGGCCATTTCAGAACCGACGGCCGAAACGGACTCTCATGAGGAGCCAACCAGGCCTTTAAATATTTCTGTTGCTGGACCTTCGGACAATGCTCCTTCGGATGGGTCTGGAGCCGCTGTGCAGGTGCCGGCTTCCGAAGGGGTTTTCAGGCCTACTCAGCTACTAGTAAAGGCAAAGCATGAAACATGATGAACATCACTGACTCTGGTATTTGGGCCGGCTGAGAGCTACCGCAGCAGGAATAACCCCCACAGGTGATGACTGTAACAGTGAAACACGAAGAACATCCTCTGTGGTCTCTTCAGCTGCTGCATGTGCTTTGTGAGGTACATGCCAAAAGGGGCATTGTACTCAATAATGGGTCTTTATAAGGGAAGAATACAGGGATGTTATGACGTCCTTGTCCCTGGATGACCCACCCTTACTAATGAGGTGGGCCATGTAGAAAACTTTCCATGCAACAGAGGCAATATGGTGGTCAAAAGTCAGTTTGCTATCAACCTGGGTGTCTAAGACCCTCACAAATGATTGCGTGCTTAGGACTTTGCTATTAATGTGATAATTTGTGGGGATGTCACTCTCCCAAACGGGATGATGATGCAGTTTTTGGCATTCGGTTTGAGGCCATGTTTCTGTCACCAGTCATTTGTTTGGGGGAGACTCTCTTGGAGGATGTCCACATCACTAGGGGAATTGATGACAGCACCCAGCTTATAGTCATCTGCAAACGTGGTCAGCCATAGCCCACTGGTTTTTGGCCTGCACCTCAGAAAAGTATATCCCAAACAACAGAGGCCCTAAGACCAATCCATGGGGCACACCGCTCGTTACAGGTCTACTGCTTGATGTGACTTCCCTATTTTGACTATGTAGGTTCTATCGATGAGCCAGTTTGCTACCCATCTGGTAACATACTGACTGATGCCTGGTTGGGAGAGTTTATCTGTTATACCCGAGTGGGGAATAGTATCAAAGGCTTTGGCCAGGTCAGGGTAAGCGGTGTGCATGGTCTTCCCTCATCCATGGCTTTGTTGATCATCTCAAAGTCGACCAAATTTAACAGGCATGACCTCCCCTTGATGAAACCAAACTGTGTGGAATCGAGTGTTTGGAGGTTGCCAATGTACTTGTTAATGAGGTCCATTATAATCTGTTCCATGGCCTTGCAAATCAGGCTAGTTAGGCTGATGGGTCTTTAATTTCCTGGATCTGTGAACACTCCAGGATGACAGTGGCTGTCCTCCACTTGGCTGGAATGAAGCCAGTGCTTTGGTTGAATAGGGTGCACAATGATGCTACAAGTTCCTGCCTGAGTTTATGCAGGCTGTAGCCTGATATATTATTGGGTCCCATGGAGGCTGTATTTTTTGCCTTTGAGAGGGCAGTGATGACTTGTTTCCTAAAAATAAGGGGAAGGGGCAGGTGTTGGGGATGTCCTTAATGGGGGAGACAGAGGGATGAAGCTTTCACTGAACCTGTCAACTAGCAGGTTGGCTACATCTGCAGTGTTTGTGTATGTGGTGTCCTTGACCACCAGTTCTTAGTAAATCTGAGTGCTTCCTTTGAGATTGGGGACATGTGAAAAAGGCCTTATAATTGTCTTTAGTAGATGTGGCTAGTTTGGACACAAAGTTTGCTTTGAAGGATTTCACTAGTGCTTTTCTTTGTTCAGGCTAGGGAGAGATTGCTTCCAATTAGGCACCTACTCCTTCTTGGTCTTGGACAGCAATTTTTTTCCTTTTATTATAGAGTTTATTTATTGCAGAAGTACACTAGACAGGTTTACTCTTTCTTGAGGAAGATGATTTTGTCCTGTAGGGTATTCCTGATTCTATGCATCTATATAAATGCTTGTATAGTACTTTGGTGTTGGTTTGGACATATGCGCCAGTCCCTGTGGAGGGGAGGGGACTGTGATCCTGTTTATATCTTTCCTCAGGAGGATGTAATCAGATTTGGAGAAGTTTTTTTGTATGACTCTAGCTGGGGGGTTGGGGTGGGGGGTGGATGGTGACTTCGAAAGTGACCGCTTTGTAGTCAGATCTTACCAGGGAGGATGACACTGTAGGGATGCTGCAGTGGTTACTCATGTTGGTTAATACCAAGTCCAAGATACTTTCACCTCTTGTGGGGGTGCCAATCTGCTGGTCCAAGGCATCTGCATTGACAAAATCAAGGAATCTCTGGGCATTTATGTTTTGACATGAGTAGTTCTTCCAATCTATGGCTGGATAGTTAAAATCATCCAGGATCAGGGTAAAGGATTGAATCTTGACAGATATGAAGTGGTCCAGATAGGTGGAGTGGGCATCCTGAATCAAAGTTGGGGGGGGCCTATATCTAGCTATGATTTGAATAGGGGTATCATCAATGGTTAATTGCACCTAAAATGGCTCCTGTGCATCATAGTCCTTGAACAGCTTGGAGGTGTGTATGCCTTTTATATACATTGCCACTCCACCTCCTTTTGCTTATCTGCCCATGGTTTGGGGTCTGAAAGTATGATAGGATGAGTAAAGTACAGTTGTGTACACTTACCATAAATGTAGATGTTAGAGTGTATTCATTGTTGCAGTCATTACATTTGGGTAATCTGCCTGCAGGTTGCCCTCAGTCGGCCTGATTAACAAAGTCTTGGGTCCTGGGTCGGTTACTATCCCTTCTTCCATGACGTCAGGTCATGCAGCAGACACCATTACATATGTTTTTCTTGCCCCAGATGTCAGGTGCCCCCTCAATGGGAAGCAATTAAACAAAAACACAAAGGTATACCTCCAACAAAAAAGCAAATACACCAAAAAGGCTTTAAGCATAGTAAAGGAAAGTAGAGGTATAGCTAAAAGAAGTTAGGGGGCAGGAGGGAGGGTAACCAAAACTGCAACAGTGAATACACTCGAACATCTACATTTATGATAAGTGTACACAACTGTACTATGTTCTTCGTGTTTCACTGTTGCAGTCATTACATTTGGGTATATTTCACTGTTACAGTCATTACATTTGGGTAGATTCCCAAAGCTATGGCTGGGAGGAGGAGTTTAGATAGCATTAGTGCCAACTATAAGGCCCTGCAAGACTGCAGTGGCAAAGCCAGCTCTGGATTTAGAGGAAAATTGGCAAATGATAATGCTTGGTGAAAGTATGTACAGAACTCCAGGTAGCATCTTCTAAGATGTCCCTGGCAGGAACGCCTCTGAGAAAGGCTGTAGAAGTAGATGCAGCCCTGGTGGAGTGTGGTCTGATCCCCTGGGAGATAGGTTTTCCATGATGCTTATAACAGAAATGAATGCAATGGCTTTTCCATTTAGAAATGGTTTTGAAATAGCCTTCCCCTCTGCCCCTGCAGCAAATGCTACCAGCAGTTGTTCAGATTTTCTTTGAGGTTTAGTCCTGTCCAAGTAGAATCTAAGTTGTCTGTGCACATCCAAGGAATGCAGAATCTGTTCCCCTTTGTTCTGTGGATTGGGAAAGAAGGTTGGCAAATGAATGTACTGATTAAGAGCCACACTGGATACCACCTTGGGCATGAAGGATGGATTGGTTCTGAGTGACACCGTGTCCGCATGAAAGATGATGAAAGGCTCTATTGCCATAAGGGTCTGTAATTCAGATACCCTTCTCGCTGAAGTGATTGCTAAAAGGAAAGATGTTTTCCAAGAAAGAAATTTTAAGTCTGCAGTAGCAGCTGGCTCGAAAAGACGTAGAGTGAGTTTCTCCAATACAAAGTTAAGGTCCCAGGCTGAGGTTGGAGCTTTCCTGGGTGGTCTCAAATTTTTGGCCCCCCTGAGGAACTGCTTGAGCAGTGGATGAGAGAAGAGGGGAGGTTCTGTGTTACAATGAGCTGAAATGGCTGAGGAGTGGATTTTAATGGAGGAAAAAGACTAGCCCCTGTGAAGCATCTCAGTTAAGTATTGTAAAATCTGAGGTAAATTAGGCTCTGCTGTGCTCATCCCTTGAGATTGGTTCCAGGCACAGAATCTTTTCCATTTTTGAGCATAAGATTTTCTAGTACTAGGCCTCCTTGCCTCTAAGATGACATCCATCACAGGTTTGCTGAGGGATGGTAAGGGAGAGATTAAGTAATTAGCCAGGCTGCAAGGTTCAGTGTTGGAAGCTGAGAGTGCAGAATCTGGTTCTCCTGCTGAGACAGCAGGGAGGGGTCTGAGGCAGGTGCCATGGAGATAACAGTGACACACTGCGCAGGAGGGGGTACCAGTGTTGGCGCGGCCAGTCTGGAGCAATCAAAATCATCCTTGGTTTGCCCTGTTTGACTTTTAGTAGTATTTTGGAGAGCAGAGGCAAAGGGGGGAAGCATAGACTGATAGGTTTTTCCAGCTGAAGGACAGAGCATCCACTTTCCAGGCTTGTTTGTGGGGAGTCCTTGTGCAGAATTTGTCCAATTGGTAGCTCTGGGGGGAGGCAAACAGGTCTATATCTGGGCTCCCTCCTTCTCTTGTCAACATGTTGAAAAGCCTTGGTTCCAATTTACACTCGTGTGGATTCATGAGGTTTCTGCTTAGTCTGTCTGCCAGTGTATTTAGTTTTCCTGGCAGGAATTGAGCCCC